>NC_068281.1:752994-782994 GCF_025860055.1 Xyrauchen texanus
ACGAGTGTGTGCATGTGTGTGTGTGTGAGTGCATGAGTGTGTGTGTGAGTGCATGTCTGTGCATAAGTGTGTGTGAGTGTGCACGAGTGTGTGCATGTGTGTGTGTGTGAGTGCATGAGTGTGTGTGTGTGAGTGCATGCGTGTGCATGAGTGCGTGTGTGAGTGCATGTCTGTGCATGAGTGTGTGTGGGTGTTTGCGAGTGTGTGTGCATGAGTGTGTGTGAGTGTGTGCGAGTGTGTGCATGTGTGTGTGTGTGAGTGCATGAGTGTGTGCATGAGTGCATGTCTGTGCATAAGTGTGTGTGAGTGTGCACGAGTGTGTGCATGTGTGTGTGTGTGAGTGCATGAGTGTGTGTGTGAGTGCATGTCTGTGCATGAGTGTGTGTGTGAGTGTGCATGAGTGTGTGTGTGAGTGCATGTCTGTGCATAAGTGTGTGTGAGTGTGCACGAGTGTGTGCATGTGTGTGTGTGTGAGTGCATGAGTGTGTGTGTGAGTGCATGAGTGTGTGCATGAGTGCATGTCTGTGCATAAGTGTGTGTGAGTGTGCACGAGTGTGTGCATGTGTGTGTGTGTGAGTGCATGAGTGTGTGTGTGAGTGCATGTCTGTGCATGAGTGTGTGTGTGAGTGCATGTGTGTGTGTGTGTGAGTGCATGAGTGTGTGCATGAGTGCATGTCTGTGCATAAGTGTGTGTGAGTGTGCACGAGTGTGTGCATGTGTGTGTGTGTGAGTGCATGAGTGTGTGTGTGAGTGCATGTCTGTGCATGAGTGTGTGTGTGAGTGTGCATGAGTGTGTGTGTGAGTGCATGTCTGTGCATGAGTGTTTGTGTGAGTGTGCATGAGTGTGTGTGTGAGTGCATGTCTGTGCATAAGTGTGTGTGAGTGTGCACGAGTGTGTGCATGTGTGTGTGTGTGAGTGCATGAGTGTGTGTGTGAGTGCATGTCTGTGCATGAGTGTGTGCGAGTGTGTGTGCATGAGTGTGTGTGCGTGTGTGCATGAGTGTGTGTGAGTGTGCACGAGTGTGTGCATGAGTGTGTGTGAGTGTGCACGAGTGTGTGCATGAGTGTGTGCGTGTGTGTGTGCATGAGTGTGTGTGCGTGTGTGCATGAGTGTGTGTGAGTGTGCACGAGTGTGTGCATGAGTGTGTGTGTGTGTGCATGAGTGTGTGTGAGTGTGCACGAGTGTGTGCATGAGTGTGTGCGTGTGTGCATGAGTGTGTGCGTGTGTGCATGAGTGTGTGTGAGTGTGCACGAGTGTGTGCATGAGTGTGTGTGTGAGTGCATGTCTGTGCATAAGTGTGTGTGAGTGTGTGCATGTGTGTGTGTGTGAGTGCATGAGTGTGTGTGTGTGAGTGCATGAGTGTGTGTGTGAGTGCATGTCTGTGCATGAGTGTGTGTGAGTGTGTGCGAGTGTGTGTGCATGAGTGTGTGTGAGTGTGTGCATGAGTGTGTGTGAGTGTGCACGAGTGTGTGCATGAGTGTGTGCGTGTGTGTGAGTGCATGAGTGTGTGTGTGAGTGCATGTCTGTGCATAAGTGTGTGTGAGTGTGTGCATGTGTGTGTGTGTGAGTGCATGAGTGTGTGTGTGAGTGCATGTCTGTGCGTGAGTGTGTGTGAGTGTGTGCGAGTGTGTGTGCATGAGTGTGTGTGAGTGTGTGCGAGTGTGTGCATGTGTGTGTGTGTGAGTGCATGAGTGTGTGTATGTCTGTGCATGAGTGTGTGTGAGTGTGTGCGAGTGTGTGTGCATGAGTGTGTGTGAGTGTGTGCGAGTGTGTGCGCATGAGTGTGTGTGAGTGTGTGCGCAGGAGTGTGTGTGTGTGTGCGTGAGTGTGTGCGCAGGAGTGTGTGTGTGTGTGTGTGAGAGCTCGTGATTTAAAGCCTTTAACCATTTAAATGATAAGTGTAGGATACGGCCCCTGTAAAGCTACATTTGAAAAAGAATCACTTTCATTGCCCTATACCGAGTCATTGAGCGTCAAACATTTACTTTAAGAGTTCAGGACTTTTCACAGGAAGCGGGAATCTGCGCTGCGATTTCTCACCACAATTAATCATTTCAATAGAAACAATGGATTCCAGTATCTTCAAAATAACAATAAACTCATTTGCTTGCAATACTCTCAAACTGTACGGCCAGTGTCATAGGCGGTGGGCGGACCAGCTCACCTTCTGTAAACCTGCGTATCGATTAGCGCCATCTATTGTAAAGATTTGAATGTGCTAACAGGGAACATTTGATTGCCTGAAGTGTGAAAAGTCCTTTATGCTGTAAGTGTTCTCTGCGTGCACCTGTGAATTAAACACCTGTACAGCATCGAACACAATCAGTAAACAGATCAACACGGACGTCAATAACTCAACGTGTTGCTTTGATGTTTCAGAGCCAGTGATGATCTGGAGAAAACCAACACCACATACGTAGAGGAGATTCTACCAACACAAGGTGCAACAAACACTCAACATCATCCAGATGAAGATGAACGTTCAGCATTGTTGACGTTGTTTTCACGGCCCTGTTCCTTCAACAGATGTGACCATCAGACTGGAGAGCGGCGAGTCCCTGTCCATGTCCAGTTGTCATGGCGATACAGACACAGAGCATTTCCTGTCTGCCGCGTGCACAGGGCGACGGGTGTCGTTCAACGAGAGCGCCGTCTATGAGCAGAGCGCCAAAGACCAAGAGAAAGGTCGTAGGTCAGAGACACTGACAGATGGGTCAAGGTTCAAATTTGATGCAGGGGGTCAAACTCCCAAACCACATCTGATGTGTGTCTGTATTCACACGCTGAAAAACATGATCACGAATGTGTTTTAGATCAGATCAACAGACAAAGACCAACCGAAAGACTCAGACAGACAAACTGACAGACAGACAGATATAAAGATAGACAGACAAACTGACAGACAGACAGACATAAAGATAGACAGACAAACTGACAGACAGACAGATATAAAGATAGACAGACAAACTGACAGACAGACAGATATAAAGATAGACAGACAAACTGACAGACAGACAGATATAAAAATAGACAGACAAACAGACAGACAGATATAAAGATAGACAGACAAACTGACAGACAGACAGATATAAAGATAGACAGACAAACTGACAGACAGACAGATATAAAGATAGACAGACAAACTGACAGACAGACAGATATAAAGATAGACAGACAAACTGACAGACAGACAGATATAAAGATAGACAGACAAACTGACAGACAGACAGATATAAAAATAGACAGACAAACTAGACAGACAGATATAAAGATAGACAGACAAACTGACAGACAGACAGATATAAAGATAGACAGACAAACTGACAGACAGACAGATATAAAGATAGACAGACAAACTGACAGACAGACAGATATAAAGATAGACAGACAAACTGACAGATATAAAGATAGACAGACAAACTGACAGACAGACAGATATAAAGATAGACAGACAAACTGACAGATATAAAGATAGACAGACAAACTGACAGACAGACAGATATAAAGATAGACAGACAAACTGACAGACAGACAGATATAAAAATAGACAGACAAACTGACAGATATAAAGATAGACAGACAAACTGACAGACAGACAGATATAAAGATAGACAGACAAACTGACAGACAGACAGATATAAAAATAGACAGACAAACTGACAGACAGACAGATATAAAGATAGACAGACAAACTGACAGACAGATATAAAGATAGACAGACAAACTGACAGACAGACAGATATAAAGATAGACAGACAAACTGACAGACAGACAGATATAAAGATAGACAAACTGACAGACAGACAGATATAAAGATAGACAGACAAACTGACAGACAGACAGATATAAAAATAGACAGACAAACTGACAGATATAAAGATAGACAGACAAACTGACAGACAGACAGATATAAAAATAGACAGACAAACTGACAGATATAAAGATAGACAGACAAACTGACAGACAGACAGATATAAAAATAGACAGACAAACTGACAGATATAAAGATAGACAGACAAACTGACAGACAGACAGATATAAAGATAGACAGACAAACTGACAGACAGACAGATATAAAAATAGACAGACAAACAGACAGACAGATATAAAGATAGACAGACAAACTGACAGACAGACAGATATAAAGATAGACAGACAAACTGACAGACAGACAGATATAAAGATAGACAGACAAACTGACAGACAGACAGATATAAAGATAGACAGACAAACTGACAGACAGACAGATATAAAGATAGACAGACAAACTGACAGACAGACAGATATAAAAATAGACAGACAAACAGACAGACAGATATAAAGATAGACAGACAAACTGACAGACAGACAGATATAAAGATAGACAGACAAACTGACAGACAGACAGATATAAAGATAGACAGACAAACTGACAGACAGACAGATATAAAGATAGACAGACAAACTGACAGACAGACAGATATAAAGATAGACAGACAAACTGACAGATATAAAGATAGACAGACAAACTGACAGATATAAAGATAGACAGACAAACTGACAGATATAAAGATAGACAGACAAACTGACAGACAGACAGATATAAAAATAGACAGACAAACTGACAGATATAAAGATAGACAGACAAACTGACAGACAGACAGATATAAAGATAGACATACAAACTGACAGACAGACAGATATAAAGATAGACAGACAAACTGACAGACAGACAGATATAAAGATAGACAGACAAACTGACAGACAGACAGATATAAAGATAGACAAACTGAGACAGACAGATATAAAGATAGACAGACAAACTGACAGACAGACAGATATAAAGATAGACAGACAAACTGACAGACAGACAGATATAAAAATAGACAGACAAACTGACAGACAGACAGATATAAAGATAGACAGACAAACTGACAGACAGACAGATATAAAGATAGACAGACAAACTGACAGACAGACAGATATAAAGATAGACAGACAAACTGACAGACAGACAGATATAAAGATAGACAGACAAACTGACAGACAGACAGATATAAAGATAGACATACAAACTGACAGACAGACAGATATAAAGATAGACAGACAAACTGACAGACATACAGGCAGAGAGACCAACCGAAAGACATAGACAGACAGACCAAAAGTCAGACATTTAGATAGACAGATAGTTAGATAAATAGAAAGACAGATATAAAGTTATATAGACAGACAAACCGAGAGACAGATCAGACAGACAGAAACAACAACAGACAGACAGACCAATAGACACAGACAGATAAATAGACAGATACATACAGACAAACAGATAGACAGACAGAAAGACACAGACATATAGACAGACAGACAGATCTGACCCAAGTAAACTCGGCTAGTCGAGTCACTAATTGTGGGTGTGGTTTGGATGTAAAATTATAAATTTATTCGACAAACTAAATGAAATGTTGTGCACAGTGTCCACAGGCTTTGTCTTTAGTGTGTGACGTTACAGTTGTGTGTCAGGTACACGCTCACAGAGGGCGACTTTCATCACCTGAAGAAAGCTCGTCTGACTCACCTGCACATACAGACTCCTGCCCTGAACATCCTCACCATCATGGAGTGTGACTCACCTGAGAACAGCGTCAGTGTCACCGAACAGCCCTCGCACACTCCCGCCCTCGCTATATTTCAGGTAATCACGGGATGCACTTCTAAAGGTCAGTGTTAAACTGGTGTTGACAGATTGAGTGCCACATTACATTAGCTTACGTTTTGTGTTTAGCCCAGCGAGGGCCCGTCTCCAGAGCCGCCCGTCTCGTGGAATGGTCAAAGTCCCGTCAGCGCTCTGCCTGGAGATTCGCTCAACTCCACCCTGAACGCCAGCGTTATTAACGGCAACCCCGAATACGCCACGAAACCACCACGATCGCAAACCGTGAGTTATATTCTGATCTGACAGTTCTTCACAGCTTCAGTGGCATTACAACCATGGTTCGAATTACGTGGGAGCCAGTGGGAGCTGAGCTCCCATAGAGAGAGGATGAGCTCCCATGAAAGCAGTAAAATCATACACCTGTGGGGGTCTCTAAACATCATCAGCACCATTATTTTAAATTACAAATAAAGCATTTTTTCCTTCAATATATTCCTTCAATGTTTATGTTAACCCTTTTGCACGTATGATCGATCAACACCGGTGTGATTAGAACGGTCAGTGCATCACGTGATCAACTGCTAAATTCAAACGTGCTTTGCGCTTTGGCTGGCGCTGAGCCAGAGACAGACGCAGCTCAGTACTGCTGTCATGTATCACAACCATAGACAGATCAACTGTTCTGTGTTTTCAACCACATAATGTTTATTTTAGGTTTCAGACATTTAAATACACATAAGTACTAGCAAAAAAATATTTTGAGTTTGTAAAATACACTGATGTCTAGGGAAGCGGCAATAATAATCCTTTCCATTAGCGTTACGTTACAATAAGACACGTTTTCATATCAGATACACATTGTGTAAGTAGCTTTACATTTTACTCTATTCTTCTCCCAGTTCACCGGCCACTTACTTTCATGTATTTCGTGAGAAGTTGAGGAATTGGCGTGTTGTAAAATAACATGGCGCCCATCGCACATACAGCTCAACTAACTCAACGCGATCGTTATAAAGGCGTTTAAACAACAAAACACATCCACTTGCACATATTTGACAATCGGAATATCAGTGTTTCATGTTATAGCTAATACATTTGTGAATATTTTGTATAAAAAGGAAAAATGACATAAAAGCAGATCATCATTCATTCAGCGCTGTGTTGTGGTTACGCTGTGTAACGTGACAAGCAATGATGCGTCACCATGGAAACATTAAAGTGACAGGTTCTAAATAACGGTCACCTAGAATAACTCACGCTGGGGATCAGTTAGAATATTTTAGAAATAGTGTAAAGTTCAGAACCAGCAACCATGCCACCAAAAATAAAAAGATTGCTACCAACATCAGGTACAACTTTGGCAAAATTCGGGTTTATTTCAAAAAAACAAAAAACATCATCAGAGGACAGTCTACTCGTTTCTCTACTCCTGTATTAATAAACATTGAAATCAAAAGAATCAAGTGCAGTGTTAAGCAATTATTTATCACACACACCACGCCTGCTTATAGGCTACTTTTTTTTTTTAAGAGACCCCCACAAAGATGAAATCATAATTCGAACCCTGATTACAACGGAGGATGCTACATAATAACAGCGTGCCACTGGAGCGACTCTCTGCCCGTCACTCACACTTGTGTATCACGTTTATTCTGTTTCAGGTGGAGTTGATAAGCAGCACTGTGCCGACGGAGACGGATTCTGGTTCCGGTCCGGTCACGATTCGCTCCGGTCCGGCTCTGACTCACGGCACCATGTTTCATTTCCTGTCAAAACTTCGGCGTCATGCCAGTCTGGAGGGCGCTGCGCCATTCTTCGCCGTCAAGAAGTGGAAGTTTGACACCATTCAGAGAGCAGCGAGTCTTGACATAAAAGGTGAGGATGTAACTTATCATGTGACAGTTTTTAACCAAATTTAATTGTGTGTAAAACCAATGACTCACACTGCAGTTACATTTGGCGTCTCCATTTTCGAGTGTTTAATCTTGTTAATAAACAAGTTGGCCAAATACATGATTTGTAAACACCAAATGCATCCATGTTTCTTGTTAGCGGTCATGAGACGGTGAAATGTTGCCATGGTGATCACTATGACGACCATCATGTTTGGGAGTGACTCCTGTATTCTGCGCACACGCACAGAATGGTTTAGGATTCACCCCTAAATGATTTAAATGTGGTTTGATTCACTCCAGGTGTATTTTTAAATGTTTATTCCAAAAGTGTGCACATTTCAAGAACAATTTATGGGTTCTGGTTTGATTAAAATGTCTTTAGAAAGAATTATTAATGCCGGCTGCAAAACACCTTCTTATTGTCATTGGTCCACGTCATCATCGGTAGGTGTGACCTGGAGCTCCACCTACTTTTAGGCCGACATCTGATACCCATTCAGTCAGTTAAGATCAGTCAACGTCGGGGTCTGGGTATCTCAGTGAGTATTGATGCTGACTATCTCACCTGGAGTCGTGAGTTTGAATCCAGGGCGTGCTGAGTGACTCCAGTCAGGTCTCCTTAGCAACCAAATTGGCCCGGTTGCTAGGGAGGGTCTGGGTATCTCTGCGAGTGTTGACGCTGACTATCACACCTGGAGGCGTGAGTTTGAATCCAGGGCGTTCTGAGTGACTCCAGTCAGGTCTCCTTAGCAACCAAATTGGCCCGGTTGATAGGGAGGGTAGAATCACATGGGGTAACCTCCTCGTGGTCACAATAATGTGGTTCGTTCTCGGTGGGGCATGGCGAGTTGTGCATGGATGCCACGGTTGGTCACGTGAACCCTGTCTCCGTGGCAACGTGCTCAACAAGCCACGTGATAAGATGCGTGGATTGATGGTCTCAGACGCGGAGGCGACTGGGATTTGTCCTCCGCCACCCAGATTGAGGCGAATCACTACGCGACCATGAGGACTTAAAAGGCACATTGGGAATTGGGCTTTCCAGATTGGGAGAAAAAGCAATTTTGGTGTATAGCTTGTGTTCTTAACAGTCTTATGCAAAGAAGACCATTGTAAATATAATTTCATTTGTAAGTGAAATGATTTGCTTGTATTGTCTTAGGATCTCCACGGAGACGTGCGTTTCAGAGCCAGAGAGCGACCAGCGAGACTCTTGAGCAAGACGAGGAAAATTTCCAAGGTGGAGTCGGTGACTTCCTGCTGCGCAAACCCCCTATTCAGCCACAGGCGGATCCCCTCAGACGGCTCTCCGCGAGCTCTCTGGACACCAGCGCAGGGCTTCCCGCCCCACTCAGCAGGTGTGGTCACATCAGCATCCCCTCTGTTTGCCATGAACCTCTTACAATATCCTAGAAACACTGAAAAATGTCATGTAACTGACTGTAGAGACTTGCAGTGGAATTGAGTGATGTTTTGGTGATGGACATTGCAGGAAAATTATTAAAGGAATAGCTCTCCCGAAAGGCTACTGCAATGATGTCATGTTTCCTGTTCGTCTCTATGTACCTCTGCAGGTTAGAGGTCCAGGCCGTAATGGAGGTCAGTTATCAAGTAGAGGGCGTGATGACAGACGAGGCACTAATGCTTCCCTCATCCTGCCAACCTCTGGAGATGGACATCGCTGCTGATGAGGATAGACAGGAAATTATGGCAGGAGCATCAGGAGGAGATACTGAAGAATTTGGACTAGCTTGCCGTCAGGACAGTTTGGAGCAGCCGAGCCTGTATCGTGACATCTGGAGCCTGAGAGCTTCCCTGGAGCAGTACGCCTCTTCTGACCTGAGCAGCAACGACAGAGACTCCACTCGCAGTGATGCCGACAGCGTCTGCTCGGTAGGTGCCTCGAGAATGGGCTTCCCCGGCAACCAATCGCAAGACATTGATGATGAGATGGACGGGGACGGCGAGTTGCAGTACAACGATGTGTTCAGGGACGCAGGTCTGAGGAGAAACGGAAGAGATAGCGTGGACTCTGAACGAGGCAGTGACGGAGAGACGGGCAACCGGAAGCTGTTGCAGATGGACAGCGGTTATGCGTCGATCGAGGCGCCGTGCAAGGCTCCGGAGGAATTTCGACTCTTTGGAAGTGCTTCTCTGAAGACTGCTTCAGAACGCCGCCGCTTTTTCACAAATGCTGGGCGGAAAGGGACGGTTTGCGAGAGTTTTGAGGCGCGGCTATTCAAGGAAGAACTAGAAGACGAGGTTCCAGAAAGCAGCGTGACTCTGGCGGCAGATAATCCGATTAGTGTTACTCCAGAACTCACTTCCGAACCCAAACCCAGGCCGCGCTTCCGGCGTCGCGACTACAGCATCGATGAGAAGACTGAGGCACTGTTCAATGAATTCTTGCGCCACGATCCTCAGTTTGACCAGCAGGGGTCGCCCTCATTGCGACACCGCCATCGCTCACGTATCCATCTTCGGAAGCAGTGGCAGCGCACCAAACAGTACAGCGACCCAGGTGCTGCACGATACTCGCCATCCCTTGAGCGACAGCGCTGCTACCCGCTACGCAGAGGCGACAGTGCAAACTACCCCTTGGACACACGCTACCATAGCACCCTGCCTCGCATTGCTAGCGCCGCGGACGAAGAGGCCAGTGAGGGGGCAGCTGGTACTGAATCTGCTTTGTCAGACAAGCCAGAAGAGCTCGAGGGTGCTGGTCAAGCCTCAGAAACTGGAAGCTCTGGTCCAGACCTGGAGGAGAACATCAACAACAGCAGCAACAACACTAGCTGTCTATTCTCTTCATCTCATCTGCAGGACAACAGTGCCAGGGATTGTGGGATACCCAAGAACGTGAAGACAGATTCACACAAACATTTGCCGATGGACTGTGGCGAGACCACTTTTAGCACTCATTTGCAATCAAATACAAACACACTCACGCATGGAAACATCCATCATACTGACACGGATAAAGTGGACTACACACGTAACGCCGTTACTGACATCAGTCCATCGGACAAACTAGCGTCCACTCTGGACGATTGGATCTACTCCAGTCTGAGGACTCAAAAAGGAAGTCAAGAGTGTGCGGTGACTGTAAGCCGCACCTCACCCGAACAAGAATAACAGCATGTTCAGAATGGTTCGGGCCATGCTTGAAATGGTAGAGCCACTAGGTTTGTGTCTAGATGGTAACCCTCATCTTGTGAAATTCATATACAACATTCATACGTGTTTATTTGGATTCCTGAAGCAACCCTACCCCTAACACTGTCTCTTCACCAGACACACGTGCCGCGTCAGAACATCAATTGATGAACGCCCCATTTCTATTTACTCGGACCACATTGTTTTCCCTATTCAACTGAAATAAAATGTTTTTGTTTACAAATCATATGTGCGGGGGGGCCTGGGTAGGCTACCACACCTGGAGTCGTGAGTTTGAATCCAGGGCGTGCTGAGTGACTCCAGCCAGGTCTCCTTAGCAACCAAATTGGGCCGGTTGCTAGGGAGGGTAGAGTCACATGGGGTAACCTCCTCGTGGTCACTATAATGTGGTTCTCGCTCTCGGTGGGGCGTGTGGTGAGTTGTGTGTGGATGCCGCGGAGAATAGCGTGAAGCCTCCACACGCGCTACATCTCCATGGTAACGTGCTCAACAAGTCACGTGATAAGATGCGCGGATTGACGGTCTCAGACGCGGAGGCAACTGAGATTCGTCCTCCGCCATCCAGATTGAGGAGAGTCACTACACCACCACGAGGACTTATGGTGCGTTCATATACAACGCAAAAAAAATGTTCGCCTCATATTGTAACGCAAACCTGCGAGTATTCCCGCTTCTCTTCCGGAAATGCACAGGAGGCGGGGCTTCTACGACTTGGTTCATAGTAAAGTTCAACCAATCGCTGGAATCGAGTAGATGCGCATATTTTCAGAACTTACCAGGCCGTCCGACTTCCTCGCTCGCTTTCCTCCAAGCGACGTCTTTATTCGTCCGGTCTCTGTACATGTATGACGTTGTGTCATGTGATTCCGGGTGTCCACACACCGCTACAATTCTTTCATTAATTGTTCCAGATTTCTTCTGCTATGACAGAGACATCCGGACAATCTTAATGCTGACAGGCTTTCGCGACAACGCGCCATGCGGAATATTCGCTCGAGGTGAAATACGTAAACTTGCGCGAATACGCGAACGAAGCGATTTCCCGTGTTTGAGTCGCTCCACTCGCTTCATTCGTGTCGCTCGTGTGAATTCATGTCTATTCGCATCTTTGCGTTGACTTTGTATGCAAGCGTGCCGCACGAAACACTCGATTCGCCTTGTATGTGAATGCACCATTAGAGCGCATTGGGGATTGGGTATTCCAAATTGGGGAGAAAATCCACACACACATACACATTCGCACACACACACACACACTCACACTCTCGCACACACGCGTCGTGCTCTCGCGCACACGCACGCAGCTCATGCACACTCGCGCACACTCGCGCTCACGCACACACTTTTTCTTGACGAGTAAATAAATCACGGGCTAAAAACTTTGAGATAATTTTAAAGCGTAAAAAGACAAAAACACTCAATAAACGACGTTTTTTACATTTTTATACCGATACATTTCTGTTTCAACTATTTTCTTTTCATTTGCCTGTGGCTAAACTCGAGCCTCAAGCTCACATCTGATTGGTCCGTTCGTTGTGATCCGTCTGACATGACGTGTGGATTGGCCACTGCAGTGTGTCGTGCCAGCGGGGGCACTGTAGACACGTGCAACCCGTTTCACAGGATGAGGGTTACCCTCTACACATCACACACGACATCATCTGAACATGTTTAAAGGACTATATCAACTTCTTCAGGTGATACGAGATTCAGTTTGAACCGTGCAGACAGAATAAAGGCTGTTAGCACTTCCTGTGGGCTTGTAAATGTTCTTCTATAGCACCGATACATATATATCCCACAATGCATTGCTCCTGATCTCAATCTCACACTGAAGCAGTTCTCAGACAGAACTCCGTTTCAAGGCTTTAAATAAAGAAGTGAACACCAAGATCCCTTTATTAAATGTGTTTTGGGAATGTTGTTGGTAACATGATGTGAATCTGCTGATCATACATTATAAATGTATCACGCCCCACTTTGCATATTTATTTCTAATTGTTCTTTAGAAAGTGTAATTGTGTGTCTCCAGATACACTGACGGCACATTACTTCAGTTGTGCTCATTTAATCAGTAATTGGGTCAATAACGGGACACTTTTATTTATTTCCCCGGACCAAATTATATATAAAAAACAAACAAACATCCAATTAAAAAAATGCAATTCTAACATGAAGAAGCTCAATTCAATTAAGAGTCATTTTGATCATTTTTCTGGGACGTAAAGTTAAAAAGGTGGTGTAACCATCTGGAGAAAGAAAAAAACAAACATTCATTTAAAGCTGAAATAAAATAAATAAACCAAATAAAATAAGCCATAAAACAATGGTTTTAAAACCGGATTCATATTTGAAAACTTGTGTGTGTAACTTCTTGACAATTATGATAAAAAGTCTGTATAATATTCATAAAAATAGATTTGAACTTTTAATAATGTGTTTGAAATCTATTTTCTAATGAGTGAGTGCTGATGCTCGTACTCGCGCTGCAGGGAAAGTATTTAATACCTTTTATTGATGGTTACACCACATGACATTAAAGTAACTGCCAACGATACCAGCCCTTGGCGATGGGGGGGCACTGCTCCTGATACCAGCCCTTGGTGATGGGTGGGCACCCAGGCAGTTCAGAACAAAAAACAGTCAGATGAAGCTCTTCGGGCTCAATATTAAAATCTAGGATGCAGTAGAAAGAAGAACTGTTCTTTAAATGTACGACAGCTTTTTCCATTCAGACATCGATGCACATAAAACTGTCAGCTGGAGATCAATGACAGTCCCGTTTCCAGCTGCTTCTTACATAACTATATCGATTAATCAGGCAGAACATGACATTATGTCTCAAGAGTTGATGAGACACAAATCGAAGTTTGCTCTGCCTGAAATAAATCTAGAATATCAATTCAACCGCAGGTCTGCGCAACGGTTTATTTCCCCTCGTGTCACATTGAGGAGGTGTAAGAGTGCTGTTGCAGTCAAGGTCGAGCAGCAGATCTGCTGAAGCTGCACAATGTCTCTTTTCCCTTCACAGGAACGAATGCTTTGAAACGACTCCAGTCGCTCCTGTGCTCCCGGGAGCCCCCCTCAGTTTCTGGCCCTGGAGTAAATTCCTATAAATGTCACACTGAGGTGTTTTAAAGGAACACGATTATATAAAGATGTCAGAGCTGTTAAACGCTGAAGACGCCGCATCTTGGTGGTGCTGGGGCTTGAACCCCGACCTTCTGGTCAGTAACCCTGAGCCTCAACCACTGAGCCACCACTGCCCCACATCGTGCAACAGATACTGATGATGTGAAGGAATAATGTTCCTCACACTAAAGCCCGTACACACATACACACACTCACGATTAATGAGCGCTGCCCAATTCTGCCGACAGCGACCTCCGGCGGCTACATGTGGGCGCGGTGAGCGACACAGCAAAGTTGAGAAAAGTTTAACTTTATGCAAGTGGAGAGCAGAGGTGTGGTCTTGATCGCAAGACGTCTCGAGACCATATAAATGTGGTCTTGGAGGGTCTAGTCTTGGTCTGAAGAGGTCTAGTATTGGTCTGGGTCTTGGAAGGTCTAGTCTTGGTCTGTGTCTTGGAGGGTCTAGTATTGGTCTGAAGGGGTCTAGTCTTGGTCTGGCTCTTGGAGGGTCTAGTCTTGGTCTGAAGGGGTCTAGTCTTGGTCTGGTTCTTGGAAGATCTAGTCTTGGTCTGAAGGGGTCTAGTCTTGGTCTGGTTCTTGGAAGATCTAGTCTAGGTCTGAAGGGGTCTAGTCTTGGAGGGCCTAGTCTTGGTCTGAAGGGGTCTAGTCTTGGTCTGAAGGGGTCTAGTCTTGGTCTGGTTCTTGGAAGATCTAGTCTTGGTCTGAAGGGGTCTAGTCTTGGTCTGAAGGGGTCTAGTCTTGGTCTGGTTCTTGGAAGGTCTAGTCTTGGTCTGAAGGGGTCTAGTCTTGGTCTGGTTCTTGGAAGATCTAGTCTAGGTCTGAAGGGGTCTAGTCTTGGAGGGCCTAGTCTTGGTCTGAAGGCATCTAGTCTTGGTCTGAAGGGGTTTAGTCTTGGTCTGAAGGGGTCTAGTCTTGGTCTGGTTCTTGGAAGATCTAGTCTTGGTCTGAAGGGGTCTAGTCTTGGTCTGAAGGGGTCTAGTCTTGGTCTGGGTCTTGGTCTGAAGGGGTCTAGTCTTGGTCTGGTTCTTGGAAGGTCTACTCTTGGTCTGAAGGGGTCTAGTCTTGGTCTGGTTCTTGGAAGGTCTAGTCTTGGTCTGAAGGGGTCTAGTCTTTGTCTGGTTCTTGGAAGGTCTAGTCTTGGTCTGAAGGGGTCTAGTCTTGGTCTGGTTCTTGGAAGGTCTAGTCTTGGTCTGAAGGGGTCTAGTCTTGGTCTGAAGGGGTCTAGTCTTGGTCTGGTTCTTGGAAGATCTAGTCTTGGTCTGAAGGGGTCTAGTCTTGGTCTGGTTCTTGGAAGGTCTAGTCTTGGTCTGAAGGGGTCTAGTCTTGGTCTGGTTCTTGGAAGATCTAGTCTTGGTCTGAAGGGGTCTAGTCTTGGTCTGAAAGGGTCTAGTCTTGGTCTGAAAGGGTCTAGTCTTGGTCTGAAGGGGTCTAGTCTTGGTCTGGTTCTTGGAAGATCTAGTCTTGGTCTGAAGGGGTCTAGTCTTGGTCTGGTTCTTGGAAGATCTAGTCTTGGTCTGAAGGGGTCTAGTCTTGGTCTGAAGGGGTCTAGTGTTGGTCTGGTTCTTGGAAGATCTAGTCTTGGTCTGAAGGGGTCTAGTCTTGGTCTGAAGGGGTCTAGTCTTGGAAGATCTAGTCTAGGTCTGAAGGGGTCTAGTCTTGGTCTGGTTCTTGGAAGATCTAGTCTTGGTCTGTGTCTTGGAGGGTCTAGTATTGGTCTGAAGGGGTCTAGTCTTGGTCTGGCTCTTGGAGGGTCTAGTCTTGGTCTGAAGGGGTCTAGTCTTGGTCTGGTTCTTGGAAGATCTAGTCTTGGTCTGAAGGGGTCTAGTCTTGGTCTGGTTCTTGGAAGATCTAGTCTAGGTCTGAAGGGGTCTAGTCTTGGAGGGCCTAGTCTTGGTCTGAAGGCATCTAGTCTTGGTCTGAAGGGGTCTAGTCTTGGTCTGAAGGGGTCTAGTCTTGGTCTGAAGGGGTCTAGTCTTGGTCTGGTACTTGGAAGGTCTAGTCTTGGTCTGAAGGGGTCTAGTCTTGGTCTGAAGGGGTCTAGTCTTGGTCTGAAGGGGTCTAGTCTTGGTCTGGTTCTTGGAAGATCTAGTCTTGGTCTGAAGGGGTCTAGTCTTGGTCTGAAGGAGTCTAGTCTTGGTCTGAAGGGGTCTAGTCTTGGTCTGAAGGGGTCTAGTCTTGGTCTGAAGGGGTCTAGTCTTGGTCTGGTTCTTGGAAGGTCTAGTCTTGGGCTGAAGGGGTCTAGTCTTGGTCTGAAGGGGTCTAGTCTTGGTCTGGTACTTGGAAGGTCTAGTCTTGGTCTGAAGGGGTCTAGTCTTGGTCTGAAGGGGTCTAGTCTTGGTCTGGTTCTTGGAAGATCTAGTCTTGGTCTGAAGGGGTCTAGTCTTGGTCTGAAGGGGTCTAGTCTTGGTCTGGTTCTTGGAAGGTCTAGTCTTGGTCTGAAGGGGTCTAGTCTTGGTCTGGTTCTTGGAAGATCTAGTCTAGGTCTGAAGGGGTCTAGTCTTGGAGGGCCTAGTCTTGGTCTGAAGGCATCTAGTCTTGGTCTGAAGGGGTCTAGTCTTGGTCTGAAGGGGTCTAGTCTTGGTCTGGTTCTTGGAAGATCTAGTCTTGGTCTGAAGGGGTCTAGTCTTGGTCTGAAGGGGTCTAGTCTTGGTCTGAAGGGGTCTAGTCTTAGTCTGGTTCTTGGAAGGTCTACTCTTGGTCTGAAGGGGTCTAGTCTTGGTCTGGTTCTTGGAAGGTCTAGTCTTGGTCTGAAGGGGTCTAGTCTTTGTCTGGTTCTTGGAAGGTCTAGTCTTGGTCTGAAGGGGTCTAGTCTTGGTCTGGTTCTTGGAAGGTCTAGTCTTGGTCTGAAGGGGTCTAGTCTTGGTCTGAAGGGGTCTAGTCTTGGTCTGAAGGGGTCTAGTCTTGGTCTGGTTCTTGGAAGATCTAGTCTTGGTCTGAAGGGGTCTAGTCTTGGTCTGGTTCTTGGAAGGTCTAGTCTTGGTCTGAAGGGGTCTAGTCTTGGTCTGAAGGGGTCTAGTCTTGGTCTGAAGGGGTCTAGTCTTGGTCTGGTTCTTGGAAGATCTAGTCTTGGTCTGAAGGGGTCTAGTCTTGGTCTGAAAGGGTCTAGTCTTGGTCTGAAGGGGTCTAGTCTTGGTCTGGTTCTTGGAAGATCTAGTCTTGGTCTGAAGGGGTCTAGTCTTGGTCTGGTTCTTGGAAGATCTAGTCTTGGTCTGAAGGGGTCTAGTCTTGGTCTGAAGGGGTCTAGTGTTGGTCTGGTTCTTGGAAGATCTAGTCTTGGTCTGAAGGGGTCTAGTCTTGGTCTGAAAGGGTCTAGTCTTGGTCTGAAAGGGTCTAGTCTTGGTCTGAAGGGGTCTAGTCTTGGTCTGGTTCTTGGAAGATCTAGTCTTGGTCTGAAGGGGTCTAGTCTTGGTCTGGTTCTTGGAAGATCTAGTCTTGGTCTGAAGGGGTCTAGTCTTGGTCTGAAGGGGTCTAGTGTTGGTCTGGTTCTTGGAAGATCTAGTCTTGGTCTGAAGGGGTCTAGTCTTGGTCTGAAGGGGTCTAGTCTTGGTCTGGTTCTTGGAAGATCTAGTCTAGGTCTGAAGGGGTCTAGTCTTGGTCTGGTTCTTGGAAGATCTAGTCTTGGTCTGTGTCTTGGAGGGTCTAGTATTGGTCTGAAGGGGTCTAGTCTTGGTCTGGCTCTTGGAGGGTCTAGTCTTGGTCTGAAGGGGTCTAGTCTTGGTCTGGTTCTTGGAAGATCTAGTCTTGGTCTGAAGGGGTCTAGTCTTGGTCTGGTTCTTGGAAGATCTAGTCTAGGTCTGAAGGGGTCTAGTCTTGGAGGGCCTAGTCTTGGTCTGAAGGCATCTAGTCTTGGTCTGAAGGGGTCTAGTCTTGGTCTGAAGGGGTCTAGTTTTGGTCTGGTACTTGGAAGGTCTAGTCTTGGTCTGAAGGGGTCTAGTCTTGGTCTGAAGGGGTCTAGTCTTGGTCTGGTTCTTGGAAGATCTAGTCTTGGTCTGAAGGGGTCTAGTCTTGGTCTGAAGGGGTCTAGTCTTGGTCTGAAGGGGTCTAGTCTTGGTCTGGTTCTTGGAAGGTCTAGTCTTGGGCTGAAGGGGTCTAGTCTTGGTCTGAAGGGGTCTAGTCTTGGTCTGGTACTTGGAAGGTCTAGTCTTGGTCTGAAGGGGTCTAGTCTTGGTCTGAAGGGGTCTAGTCTTGGTCTGAAGGGGTCTAGTCTTGGTCTGGTTCTTGGAAGGTCTAGTCTTGGTCTGAAGGGGTCTAGTCTTGGTCTGGTTCTTGGAAGATCTAGTCTTAGTCTGGTCTTGACTACACCTCTGATGGAGAGCGAGTTTTGGACGTGACAATCAGTTGAGTGCAGCAAATAAACCTATAAAACACTCTCTCCTGCAGAATGAACATTTTTACTGACAAGAAAACCAAATTAAATATCTCATCTGTGATCACAACAATAATGTTCAGAGTCCAGAGACCTCAGTGGATAAAGTCCTGCACGTGCACTTCAGAAGCGCACCAGATGTGTGGAAACTGTATCATGTGTCATTATCGGAGCTTGAATTCTCCCACAAAAACAAACGGAAACAGTTTCGGTTGGGATGTGTTTTATATAAATAATACTTAAAAAATATTTAATCAGGGAAAAGAAGAAACAAACCAAACGGGGAAAAATAAAGGCAAACATCTGCAGTGTGCAGCCGTCAGTCAGTCTCTCCAAACGTGACACAGCATGCGATTATATAACATCGGTGTGATCATCATCATCACCAGATTTCCTCTTTCAATCATTAAAGTCATTCCTTTACATCAATCTGTTAAACTGCAGTTCATTACGGTAAATTAAAAGATGTTGTAAAAACTAAACGGTGAGATCAGATGTTCATCATCAGCCGCTACAGACAAAACAAACGTCTTTGGGCGCCGAACAGGACGAGACCGTATGGGACAGAGGAGAAACCGAATGTGAGAGAGGAGGATTGTGGGAAACTCGTCTTCAAGAGCCTCCTCAGGTGAGCGTCCCCTGCTGCAGTTTGTCTTACAGTTCATGGTTATGACACAAATGTGCGTTCAGTGTATCGTCGGCCGGGGAAACAACACCTGCAGAGAACAGAGAGAGAACGCAGAATTTAACCCACCGTCATTACTTCAGACAGCTAATGAGGTATACATCTCATTAACATAATTAACATTCTGTCTGGAGTTCAAACGGGGCTGCAATACAGCATATGGGCCTTTATCCACGAAAACATCCAGCTGCCCATATATTTAACATTAATATTGTTTGCATATTTTATCGGAGTCGACGGCATTTGTGGCGTCATATTACATGTATGCATTTGGCAGATGCTTTTATCCAAAGTGACTTACAGTGCACTTATTACAGGGACAATCCCCCCGGAGCAACCTGGAGTTAAGTGCCTTACTCAAGGACACAATGGTGGTGGCTGTGGGGATCAAACCAGCAACCTCCTGATTACCAATGTATTATACAGAGTACTTATTACAGGGACAATCCCCCCGGAGCAACCTGGAGTTAAGTGTCTTACTCAAGGACACAATGGTGGTGACTGTGGGGATCAAACCAGCAACCTCCTGATTACCAATGTATTATACAGAGCACTTATTACAGGGACAATCCCCCCGGAGCAACCTGGAGTTAAGTGCCTTACTCAAGGACACAATGGTGGTGACTGTGGGCATCAAACCAGCAACCTCCTGATTACCAATGTATTATACAGAGCACTTATTATAGGGACAATCCCCCCGGAGCAACCTGGAGTTAAGTGTCTTACTCAAGGACACAATGGTGGTGACTGTGGGGATTGAACCAGCAACCTCCTGATTACCAGTTATGTGCTTTAGCCAATACGCCACCACCACGCCTTCAAGAGCTCTGTATATTAATAACAGGAACATTTTATTTAAACTCCACACTTACAATGGAAGTCTGTAGAAGACAGTGGAAGTCAGCGGAGGGCAATGGAAGTCAGTGGAGGGCAATGGAAGTCAGCGGAGGGCAATGGAAGTCAGCGGAGGGCAATGGAAGTCAGCGGAGGGCAATGGAAGTCAGCGGAGGGCAATGGAAGTCAGCGGAGGGCAATGGAAGTCTGTGGAAGTCAGTAGAGGTCTGTGGAGGGCAATGGAAGTCAGTGGAAGTCAGCGGAGGGCAATGGAAGTCTGTGGAAGTCAGTGGAAGTCAGTGGAGGTCTGTGGAGGGCAATGGAAGTCAGTGGAAGTCAGTGGAGGTCAATGGAAGTCAGCGGAGGGCAATGGAAGTCTGTGGAGGGCAATGGAAGTCTGTGGAGGGCAATGGAAGTCTGTGGAAGTCAGTGGAGGGCAATGGAAGTCAGCGGAGGGCAATGGAAGTCAGCGGAGGGCAATGGAAGTCTGTGGAAGTCAGTGGAGGTCTGTGGAGGGCAATGGAAGTCAGTGGAAGTCAGCGGAGGGCAATGGAAGTCAGCGGAGGGCAATGGAAATCTGTGGAAGTCAGTGGAATTCAGTGGAGGTCTGTGGAGGGCAATGGAAGTCAGTGGAAGTCAGCGGAGGGCAATGGAAGACTGTGGAAGTCAGTGGAAGTCAGTGGAGGTCTGTGGAGGGTAATGGAAGTCAGTGGAGGGCAATGGAGGTCTGTGGAGGGTAATGGAATCAGTGGAGTGCAATGGAAGTCTGTGGAAGTCAGTGGAAGGCAATGGAGGTCTGTGGAGGGTAATGGAAGTCAGTGGAGGGCAATGGAAGTCAGTGGAGGGCAATGGAAGTCAGTGGAGGGCAATGGAAGTCAGTGGAGGGCAATGGAAGTCTGTGGAGGGCAATGGAAGTCAGTGGAAGTCAGTGGAGGGCAATGGAAGTCAGCGGAGGGCAATGGAAGTCAGCGGAGGGCAATGGAAGTCAGCGGAAGTCAGCGGAGGGCAATGGAAGTCAGCGGAGGGCAATGGAAGTCTGTGGAAGTCAGTGGAGGGCAATGGAAGTCTGTGGAGGGCAATGGAAGTTAGTGGAAGTCAGCGGAAGTCAGTGGAAGTCAGCGGAGGGCAATGGAAGTCAGCGGAGGGCAATGGAAGTCAGCGGAGGGCAATGGAAGTCAGCGGAGGTCTGTGGAGGGCAATGGAAGTCAGTGGAAGTCAGTGGAGGGCAATGGAAGTCAGTGGAAGTCAGTGGAGGGCAATGGAAGTCAGCGGAGGGCAATGGAAGTCTGTGGAAGTCAGTGGAGGGCAATGGAAGTCTGTGGAAGTCAGTGGAAGTCAGTGGGGGTCTGTGGAGGGCAATGGAAGTCAGTGGAAGTCAGTGGAGGTCTGTGGAGGGCAATGGAGGGCAATGGAGGGCAATGGAAGTCTGTGGAAGGCAATGGAGGGCAATGGAAGTCTGTGGAAGTCAGTGGGGGTCTGTGGAGGGCAATGGAAGTCAGTGGGGGTCTGTGGAGGGCAATGGAAGTCAGTGGAAGTCTGTGGAGGTTAATGGAAGTCAGTGGAGGGCAATGGAAGTCAATGGAAGACAGTGGGACAATTTTTTGAGGGTTTACTTTAAAGTCTAGGTAATAATTTTATAAAAGGACTCACATTAATTCTGTTAAAACTCATGTATAATTTGAGATATACAATTATTACATTAGCAACAAATATTTTAAATCACAGTTTTTATGGTCGTTTTGGTGTTTATGGTGTTACGTTGTCATGGCAACGAAGTTGTAAAATTGATGTGATTTAATGACAGTAAAATCATGTTAACACACATATTGTTTATGTCTTGTGTCTATACTTGTGAAACAGTATTTTAATGTTACAGATTAAACCCCATTGACTTGCATTGGAAGTGTCTCACTGGAACACACATTTAAAGAACAGGAGGGACGAGTCCAAGTTAATATTTGTGGTGATCAACATTATGACACAAATGCTGTCGACTGAGATTCACTTGAACACTGAATATTCCTTTAACTATATTTTCTTGTATTTAATCTTAAAATTCATCCTGTATTACATTGATGAGAGTTTGAGGAATAATTCTGATCACATTTATGCCACAATGCAAAATATCTCAATGCTCCTGAAAATTCAGTGCTTCATGTGATCATTGTGATTATTCCAGCACTCAAGACGTCAGAATCATTACACAATCACACTTTATATTGGCACTCCTCCACACGGAGAGGATTCAACCGCTCTTAAACACAACAGCACTTCAATGTGCGATATGTGTGTGTGTCAAACTCTCTCTGTGTGTGTGAGGAATATAAACACCCTCACAACATCCCACGCACACACACACACACACTATATGCATGCTATAAATAATGTGATTGTTCTGTATATCGAAAACTGTCTTTATCTCATTACTGACAATTTATTTTCTGACACCATTTTTTGTGTATGTGCGTAGAGAGCAGGAGACAGAATACATGATGTGATGGAGACTGAGTCATCATATACACTGCAGCATCTCACGAGTGTGAGGAACCCCACCCTGAACACACACACACATTCTCGAACACACACACATTCTCTAACACACACTCTCACACACACACACTCTCACACACACACACTCTCACACACACTCACACTAACACACACTAACACACTCTCTATCACACACACACTCTCTCTATCACACACACACTCTCTCTATCACACACACACTCTCTCTATCACACACACACACTCTATCACACACTAACACACACTCACACTAACACACACACACACTCACACTAACACACACACACTCTATCACACACTAACACACACTCACACTAACACACACACACATTCACACTAACACACACACACATCCACACACTAACACACACTCACACTAACACACACACACACTCACACTAACACACACACACTCACACACACTAACACACACTCACACTAACACACACACACTCACACTAACACACTCACACTAACACACACACACACTCTCTATCACACACACACTCTCTCTATCACACACACACACTGTATCACACACTAACACACACTCACACTAACACACACACACACACACACACACTCACACTAACACACACACTCAATCACACACTAACACACACTCACACTCACACTACACACACACACACTAACACACACACACACACACTACACACACACACACTCACACTCATCACACACTACACACACTCACACTAACACACACACTCACACTCACACACTAACACACACACACTCACACTAACACACACACACTCACACTACACACACACACACTCACACTACACACACACACACACTCACACTACACACACACACACACTCACACTCACACACACACACACACTCACACTAACACACACACACACACTCACACACACACTCACACTAACACACACACACACACACTAACACACACTCACACTCTCACACACACACACACTCACACTAACACACACACACACACACACTCACACAAACACACTAACACACACACACTCACACTACACACACACTCACACTACACACACACTCACACTACACACACACACACACACTCACACTAACACACACACACACCACACACTAACACACACACTCACACACACACTAACACACACACACACTCACACACTACACACACACACACACACACTCACACTAACACACACACTCACACTACACACACACACACTCACACACACACACACACACACTCTCACACACACTCACACACACTCTACACACACACACACTCACACACACACACACTCACACACTAACACACACACACTCACACTAACACACACACACACACTACACACACACTCACACTAACACACACACACACTCACACTCACACACACTACACACACACTCACACTAACACACACACACACTCACACTAACACACACACACACTACTCACACACACTACACACACTCACACTAACACACACACACTAACACACACACACTCACACACACACACACACACACTCTACACACACACACACTCACACACACACACTCACACTACACACACACACTCACACTAACACACACACACACTACACACACACACACTCACACACTACACACACACACTCTACACTACACACACACACTCACACTACACACACACACTCACACTAACACACACTACACACACACACTCACACACACACACACTCACACTACACACACACACACTCACACTAACACACACACACACTCACACACTACACACTCACACACACACTACACACACACACTCACACTACACACACACACTCACACTAACACACACACTCACTCTATACACACACACACACTCACACACTAACACACACACACACACACACACACTCATACACACACACACACTCACACACTACACACACTACACACACACACACTCACACTACACACACTCTCACACACACTACACACACTCACACACACACACACTCACTCTACACACACACTCACACTCACACACACACACTCACTCTACACACACACACTCTAACACACACACACTCACACACACTACACACACTCACACACACACACACTCACACTAACACACACACACTCACACTAACACACACACTCTCACTATCACACACACACTCTCACACACACACACTCACTCTAACACATACACACTCACACTCTCTACACACACACTAACACACTCATACACTAACACACACACACTCACTCTAACACACACACAACTCACTCTAACACACACACACACTCTCTACACACACACTACACACACACACACTCACACTAACACACACACTCACACTACACACACACACTCACACTATCACACACACTCACACTACACACACACACTCACACACTCTAACACACACACACTCACACTAACACACACACACTCACACTACACACACACACTCACACACACACACTCTCTCTATCACACACACACTCTCACACACACACACTACACACACTACACACTACACACTCACACTCACACACACACACTAACACACTCACTCACACTAACACACACACACTCACACTAACACACACACACTCTCACACACACACACACACACACTCTACTACACACACACTCACACACACACACACACTCACACTACACACACACACTCACACTAACACACACACACACTCACACTACACACACACACTCTCTCTATCACACACACACTCTCACACACACACACTCACTCTAACACATACACACTCACACACTCTCTAACACACACACACACACTAACACACTACACTCACACTAACACACACACACTCACTCTAACACACACACACACTCACACTCTCACACACACACTCACACACACACTCTCACACACACACTCACACTACACACACACACTCACACTACACACACACACTCACACTACACACACACACTCACACTAACACACACACTCTCTCTATCACACACACACTCTCACACACACACACTCACTCTAACACATACACACTCACACTCTAACACACACTAACACACTCATACACTAACACACACACACTCATACACTAACACACACACACTCACACTACACACACACACTCACACTAACACACACACACTCACACTACACACACACACACACTCACTCTACACACACACTCACACACACACACTCATCACACACACACTCACACTCTAACACACTACACACTCACACACTCACACACACACACACTCACACACACACACACACTCACACTAACACACACACACTCACACTAACACACACACACTCACACTAACACACACTCTCTATCACACACACACTCACACACACACACTCACTCTAACACACACACTCACACTCTCTAACACACACTAACACACTCATACACTAACACACACACACTCACACACTAACACACACAAACTCACACTAACACACACACACTCACACACACTAACACACACACACTCACACTAACACACACACACTCACACTAACACACACACACTCACACTAACACACACACTCTCTATCACACACACACTCACACACACACACTCACTCTAACACATACACACTCACACTCTCTAACACACACTAACACACTCATACACTAACACACACACACTCACCTAACACACACACTCTCACACACACACTCACACTCACTAACACACACACACTCACACTAACACACACACTCACACTAACACACACACTCTCTATCACACACACTCTCACACACACACACTCACACACTCTAACACACACACACTCACACTAACACACACACACTCACACTAACACACACACACTCACACTAACACACACACTCTCTCTATCACACACACACTCTCTCTATCACACACACACTCTAACACATACACACTCACACTCTCTAACACACACTAACACACTCATACACTAACACACACACACTCATACACTAACACACACACACTCACACTAACACACACACACTCACACTAACACACACACACTCACACTAACACACACACACTCACACTAACACACACACTCTCTCTATCACACACACACTCTCACACACACACACTCATACACTAACACACACACACTCATACACTAACACACACACACTCACACTAACACACACACACTCACACTAACACACACACACTCACACTAACACACACACACTCACACTAACACACACACTCTCTATCACACACACTCACACACACACACACTCACTCTAACACATACACACTCACACTCTCTAACACACACTAACGCACTCATACACTAACACACACACACTCATACACACACACACACACACACACACACGAGACTAATTGTTGATAAACTAACGAGTATTAAAGCGCTCAGCGTGCCGCGTGTCTCACCTGTACAGGGGCGGGTCATTGCTGCTTACAGGTGGACAGTTTGCGGATCTTGCTGGCGGCAGAAATGCCCTTCCGCGAGGGATTTGAGGAGGAACTGGAGCGGCGCTCGGATTTGGGTTTGAGTGATGCAGACTCGGTCCCGTTCACACACAGCGGCTTTGCTACAGCACAACTGAGCTCTGGAGCTCGATCTTCCTCCTCCTCCTCATCATCCTCCGTCACCTGCCCTGTTAAACCAGAACATCCTGCGGGTTAGAGAAGAGAAACGGACCAAACAACACATACATACTTCACAGATAAGCCTCGAAGCAGCGCTTCGATGCGTCATAAGGCCCCGCCCCCTCCGAGAGCATTATGACATCACTTACCTGGTACCGTGAAGTCCTGAGTGTATATGATGTCATCTTCCCCGTCAAACAGCTCGTCATCATCAGTGTAACCGTGGAGATCCTCCAGGTACGGCACCACCGTCATGCTCCTCCATGAGTCTCGCGCCTCGGCGCTGGGCGGGATGGGCACGGGCGGTTCTGAGGGCGGATGCTTCTTACGAACCCAACTACACAGAAGAGAAATGACGGAGATTGTGAATATTTTGGCATTCGCTCTGAAGCGACCGCTGAGCAGAGCTACAGGACTCACTTGTGTTGTCTGATCCGCTGTATGGAGAATCTCTTCGCCGGATCATATTCCAGCATTCCTGCAAATATAAACATGAGCGCTGATCTGAGAGCCGCCAGGTGTCACCGCACACCTCTCCACAACATCATGTGACATCAGGGATCATGTCACACTTCAGTTTAATACTGGCAACAGCGATAGAGATTATAGAAGTAATTGCTTTAGCAAACATTAATAATTATAGTGCTTATATTAAGGGAATATTCTGGCTTCAATGCAAGTTAAGCTCAATTGACACTTTCATTGTAACTAACACACACACTAACTGTTGTTAATGTGTGTTTACACCAAAATAGTCAGGGGCATAGAATTGATATTTTAAGATCTGGCTAAACAGAACAGAATTGACCAAACAATCTCCAAACAGAGATAAACCTGATGCACTCACCGCTGAGGGTTGCTCAACTCACCGCTGAGGGTTGCTCAACTCACCGCTGAGGGTTGCTCAACTCACCGCTGAGGGTTGCTCAACTCACCGCTGAGCGTTGCTCAACTCACCGCTGAGCGTTGCTCAACTCACCGCTGAGGGTTGCTCAACTCACCGCTGAGCGTTGCTCAACTCACCGCTGAGCGTTGCTCAACTCACCGCTGAGCGTTGCTCAACTCACCACTGAGGGTTGCTCAACTCACCGCTGAGGGTTGCGCAACTCACCGCTGAGGGTTGCTCAACTCACCGCTGAGTTTAGACTGTGACTCAATTTTATCAAAATGTGTTGGATGGTCAGATATATCGGCGAGCCACATCAAATCATCTACTATATTATAATTTTCTCCCCAATGTTGGAACGCCCAATTCCCACTACTTAGTAGGTCCTCGTGGTGGCGCGGTTACTCAATCCAAGTGGCGGAGGACGAACCTCAGTTGCCTCCGCGTCTGAGACCGTCAATCCGCGCATCTGATCACGTGACTCGTTGTGCATGACACCGCGGAGACTCACAGCATGTGGAGACTCATGCTACTCTCCACGATCCACACACAACTCACCACTTAGTAAACAAAATACAAATTCTTTCACTCTTTTTAATGTGCACTGCGCTCATTCAACCGTAAATGCTCTCTTAAAGAGACAGTACCAATTTAGACATATAAATGTAAACTCAAACCAATGCATTTAAAAACATTCAGCAGAACGTAGTAATGTAGAGAGTGTAATAAATATTGAAATCTTTTTTTTTTCTTTTAAGAAAAAAAGCACAAATGTGTGTTCCAGTGAGACACTTCCAATGCAAGTCAATGGGGGCAATTTCTGGAGTGTGTAAAGTCAGAAATGTGAAGTTTATAATTGTATAAAAGCACTCACATTAATTCTGTTAAAACTCATGTATTATTTGAGTTATAAAATGATTACATTAACTACAAATATTTTAAATCACTGTTTTTATGGTCGTTTTGGGGTTTACGGTGTTACGTTGTCATGGTAACGAAGCTGTAAAATTGTATATAACTCTACACAAATGTGGTTAATAAGTGATTTAATGACAGTAAAATCATGTTAACACACATATTGTTTATGTCTTGTGTCTATACTTGTGAAACAGTATTTTAATGTGTACAGATTAAACCCCATTGACTTGCATTGGAAGTGTCTCACTGGAACACACATTTAAAGAACAGGAGGGACGAGTCCAAGTTAATATTTGTGGTGATCAACATTATGACACAAATGCTGTCGACTGAGATTAATACAACAGGAGTGAATGAGAAGTCCTCTAGTGTTTCACTGTGCTGGTCTAATATTAGAGCTGAACATTAAGAACACAGCGCCCTCTAGTGGTCAGACCCATGAACTACAGCAATGCTCACTGAACAAGTAAAGTTGAATCTGAACTGGCTGTCAGTCAGCAGTGTGTGTGACTCACCTCTCAACAGATCTGAGAGCAGTGGGCCGCACTCCTCTGGAATACTGTAGTCACCCTTCCCAATGTTCTCAAACAGCTTATAGATGTTGTCCCCTTCAAACGGGTACAGGCTTGTGGTTATGTTGTATCTGTGACGGGGGAGAGACGTGAAACGGCACTCACCCGGATGATTCAATCGAGCAGTGATGAGAAATTAATGTGTCTATAATCAGCCAATTAACTTCTGTAAATAAGCTCGTCAAACCATATGCGTGTGTGTTTGAGTCTTACAGTGTGACTCCAGCAGACCAGATATCCACTTTAAACCCTGAAAATGTGTCGAGGCCGTTGGCAATCTCGGGCGGCTGGAACGCCGGCGACCCCTGACTCGTCCTGCACGTGTCATCCTCCGCAAACGAGTGTAGCGCCTGAAAGTGAAAGGACAAAGCTAAATCAGTGTGTATGCGGTCCGAGGTGTCGCACCGAGTAAGGTGCCGCCAACATGTCTCGGAATGATACAATTGACTGGATAAAAGGGAAAAAAATCTGGTCATTTAATTATTTAAACAATGTTTATGAAATTAAAGAACACAAATGAAGATCTTTAGAAGAATATCTCAGCTCTGTAGGTCCATACAATGCAAGTGAATGGTGGCCAGAACTTTGAAGCTCCAAAAAGCACATAAATGCAGCATAAAAGTAATCCACAAGACTTCAGAAGAGATATGATCGGTGTGGGTGAGAAACAGAACAATATTTAAAAGGTAACATTTTTTGTTTGTGCCATC
>NC_068281.1:795494-802994 GCF_025860055.1 Xyrauchen texanus
ATGTCCAACAGGACGTGAAAACAGTCCGAGGTTTTAAGTTTAACCAGAGTTGACGTTGTTAAAGGCAATTTAATTGCAATTATGGCATATTACGAGTAACGAGAACCCGCGAGTATTCCCGCTTCTCTTCCGGAAATGCACAGGAGGCGGGGCTTCTACGACTTGGTTCATAGTAAAGTTCAACCAATCGCTGGAATCGAGTAGTCGCACATGTTTTCAGAACTTACCAACTTACAACTCACTTTCCTCCAAGCGACATCTTTATTCGTCCGGTCTCTGTACATGTATGACGTTGTGTCATGTGAATCTGGGTGTCCACAATTCTTTCATTAATTGTTCCAGATATCTTCTGCTACTACAGTACATCAGAGACATCCGGACATTCACGACAACGCAACACGCGAATGAAGCGATTTCGATTGTTCGAGTCGCGCCATTCGCACCGCCCAGCTACAACGCTTGTATGTGAACGCACCATTATTCTGTAAAATGATCGCGCCGCTCATGTTCGTCTTCCCCACTACGCAACTCAATCTCTGGCGAGTACATTCGGAATATTTACGCGCCAGTAGCTAATAACAGACATATTTTAGTAGCATATCGTGTGATTGACGTGCAGTGTAGAGTTGATTGGAAGGTGTAAAGTGGGCGTGTCATATCAGAATGGAGTCAGAGCTGAATGTGAATTTCATTGGATTGTGGAGGACTGAAACGTCGCCAGCGTGAACGAGCCATGGAGACCCAAATGTGACATTTCTTTTAAAATTAGCGTAATTTACATTGCGTTTACATTATTAAATTAGAGAAACAGTTTGCCAGAAAATGTCAATCGTGTCATCACATACTCCCCTCAGACACTCAGCAATGGTGATGTCAGAGTTCTTGTTGCGTTCAGTCAACAGTCGTTGTAAATGCGGTCTTGTTTGCTATTAAATTAGCCGGATAGCTAGCAGCTAGCTAGTGGCTACCAAGCCTGAATGGTTTCCATGACAGCAGGGTTGCCTGCTAATATACGGTATTACTTTGCCGAACTGCTTGTGTTTTTAGCGACACGTACCTGATCCAATCGTCTAGATGTAGAACCAAGGCTAAATGTAAATGATTACTCAAGTTTATCATTGATAGACATTTTTTGTTTTCAATAAATTTCAATATAAAAGCAGCTTTTTTTCATACGTTTTGGCCCTCCTTCCACCTTCAGAGTCCCGTTTTAATTAAGCGAAAACAGAGCTTAATCCCCAAGCGGATTAAATTGAAAACACCATCTTTGCGAGATATTCGAAAACAATGACGAATTTTCATGTCATGTGATGCAGTCATGTGATCCACTCAACCCAGAACAATCAAGATGGCGGCCCATGTTATAGTGGCGTTGTTCTGCCTGATGTTACTTTGTACAACCTTCACATTGTATTCTTTCAAATGTAACGGGAAGTTTACTCGGAAGTACTGTCCGGCGACGGAACACGAGGACAATTGGGTATTTTGGAAAACGTTTGATAAAGGCAGTTTAGATGGAAAGCGCTTCAAAAACAAAAACACCATTTCCTCTATATGTATTATGCATATTTATATATTAATGTGGACATAGGCCTAGTCTTAGCTACATTTTCTAGCATATGCTAGTGATTTACTCGCATCCACCTTGGGGAGTTAAGAATCCATATAGGCAACATTCACGTGAACATAAACAACTAAACAACAAGGATGACGGACTGATGAATCATACACAACAAGACCAGACATGAGTATTAAGTAAACAAGAGGGAGCTTTGATTTTAAGTTTCTCTTACTTTTTCACATTAGCCTCTCCATTCGGAATCCTTCTCAGCTTCTTCTTCTTCAGGATCTTCACGGCTCTCCGACACAGAGTCTCTGAGTCCAGCATCTCCTTGACCTTCCCGTACGAGCCCTCCCCGAGCAAATCTCCCATCAGATACTTCCCGACGAGTTTGGCTCGCTTGCGGCGAGGCTGGTAGATGACCTCGGTGGAGTCGATGCGGTGGATGAAGGTGTCCATCCCCATGAGCTCATTTTCTGTCAGGTAGTCCAGATGATGAAGATCACCGCCAACACTCATCATCACTCTCACTCCCTCGCTCGCTCCAGGGCTCAACTCCAGCAGAACGGCCGACGGGGATATTTGTATTCCGGGTCAACGGCGGTGCAGTTCTGAATGGGGAAGATCGGTCAGTAGAACAGCACCAGAACTGATTCACCACAGCAGTAGCAACAGAAGTGGACAGTTCCACACAAACTCCCCACGGGGGCAACAATCTAAAAATAAGTGGCAACAAGCCTTGAATAATTCGCTTGTCTCACACGGCTACATTAGCCAACACTGGGAATCACAGGATTCCTGGCCATCTCTGCAGATTAGCAACGTGAATACTTCAATCCGAATTTGAGCGTCCAGCCGTCGCGATTGCCGCGTATCCAGCTGGAGTGGTACGACCCGGAGACGTCCAGGAACTTCTCTTTGGTATGCTGCGATCAAGAATGAGGATGTCCTATTTCTCTTCAGCGTTATGGCAGATCCATGTGCAAGATTCAAAATGCCTGCAGTAAAGACAAGACACAAATAGAAAGATTAATCAAAACCCTCGCGACCAACCTGCTCATGATGTCAATAATTGGGTAAAACCAAGCTAAAGACCCTCCGTACGGTGCACTGTAAAAACAATTCTGTTAAAATGTTTCAAGCTTTAGAGGATGTCATTTTGTGGAGTGGTGGTGGCGTAGTGGGCTAAAGCACATAACTGGTAATCAGGAGGTTGCTGGTTCGGTCACCACCACTGTGTCCTTGAGTAAGACACTTAACTCCAGGTTGCTCCGGGGGGATTGTCCCTGTAATAAGTGCTCTGTATAATACATTGGTAATCAGGAGGTTGCTGGTTTGATCCCCACAGTCACCACCATTGTGTCCTTGAGTAAGGCACTTAACTCCAGGTTGCTCCGGGGGGATTGTCCCTGTAATAAGTGCTCTGTATAATACATTGGTACTCAGAAGGTTGCTGGTTTGATCCCCACAGTCACCACCATTGTGTCCTTGAGTAAGACACTTAACTCCAGGTTGCTCCGGGGGGATTGTCCCTGTAATAAGTGCTCTGTATAATACATTGGTAATCAGAAGGTTGCTGGTTTGATCCCCACAGTCACCACCATTGTGTCCTTGAGCAAGGCACTTAACTCCAGGTTGCTCCGGGGGGATTGTCCCTGTAATAAGTGCACTGTAAGTCACTTTGGATAAAAGCGTCTGACAAATGCATGAATGTAAATATTGATGCCTGTGTGCTACCGTTTATATTACTATATTATATTAACTTAATAAACGAACCTTCTGGAACTATAAACGTCTCCTTTTCACTTTAAAATGTATTTTTAAACACTGTAGTAATTAACGGTGTAAAGATAAATGGATTTTGCCACTGATATCCAAACTGGTGTAAAACACCGATAACTGATTAATCAGCCGATAGTTATTCAAATTGATTTATTGAACATTAAAAATACTTTTAAGGCGCAGACATTGAGGCAACAGGAGTCCAAAATGAACAAAATCCTACATGCAGTTTATAAACCATAAAACAAAACAAAAAGAAATGGGATTTGGTGCATAACAGGAATTTTAACTGTAAACAAGCACGAAATGCACCAGGGACTCTTATTTTGAAAAGCGTGTGCTCCCAGCTCACTAGGGTTGGGAACAGAGAACTGGTTCCACTCTTTAAAAAAAATACAGGAATCAAACGATCTTCGTGACTTTCGGTTCCTTTAACGCAGGGGTGCCAATACGTCGATCGCAAAGGCAATTCTGGTAGATCACACAAAATTTAAATGTACTTTCGTTAAATTTGAATAAAAATAAATATAATGTCTTTCCTTCTTTTAGTTTCTGTCTGACTTGCACTTGATACTACTTTTGCGATGCTACTGCCCGGATTAGGCAAAACTGAGTGGAATCAGACAGTAGCTAATCGCAGTGTCTCAGAAGTCCTTGTAAGCGTATCGCGAACCTAGTTGTCATGGCAACTGAATAAACAAACCTGCTCGTTTGAGTCCTGGAAGTCGCTTGTAATGGCATGAATGTAAACCTGCCGTTTGAGTCCTTGGAACCTAGTTGTCATGGCAACTGAATAAACAAAACCTCGCCTGGTCAATATTTATTGGTAAATGCCCTGACTATTGTAATCTATTGTGCTGTAGGTGTTTTGGGTTTAGTGTTAAAACTGAATGATATCAACATTGAACATTATTATATATTTGTTTATTAATTACAAGATGAATTCCATGTAGGGATACATGCAGTAGTCCCAACAAGCATTTTCTTATTTTAAATGAAACTGTGTTTTTTTAGTTGGTAGCTCATTTAAAAGTAGATCATCACACAAAAAAGTGTGTGCACCCCTGCTTTAACGTGCAATCTTCTGCCGATGTAGCTGGAGCACAGTGCTGAAATACTCTGACGCAGTGCTACCCTATACAAACTCTACAGCCGAAAACACACCAGTCCACTAGTGCCGCCGGCTCTTCTGAACCTACAGCACGAAACATACAGCGCTTCCATTTATAGTCCGGTATATAAGTAATCTAGTGTCCAAGCCTGAAGTACAACATTAGGCTACAAAACATAGTCCAAACGGTCTCTGGAACGGTTACCGTTTACTTAATGATGACCCGTGAGACTTCAATCAAGCAGTGGAGCAGCAGCTCTCATTAGTGCCTATCTCCCGAAACACACTAGACCTTGTGAAGCTGTCGAATCCTTTGAAGACAGTCACACAGAGTTACGTGAGGAGAAGAGCCCCACAGAGTCTCTCATAGTATGACACCAAACGATGGCGATTGAAGCTGCTTTGAAACGGTGTGTTGTCAAAGGCGCTATACCAATAAAATTGACTTGACTTTAAGCTGCGTTCACACTGCCAGCGACATGCAGCGACAAAACGACCTCATCTCAATTTTCGACGAGAGCTGGCGACTTCCGGCGACAAAAGCGACGGTGACCGGATGTGGGCGTGTCCAGCGACACAACAAAGTTGAGACATTTTTAACTTTATGCAAATAAAGCGAAGAGTGACTTTCGGGAGCGACGGGCTCACGTGATGCTGACTTTCCAAAATAAGAGTCCCATTTCAGGCTTCTTTATAATTAAAAGTCACGAAAGTTCTTCTGGTAATTATTAATTGGATTGGATTTGCCTTCAAAGGCAAATTAAAGCCAACAGTTGGTGTTATTTCAACTTCACTGTTATTTTCCCCCAATCTGGAACGCCACAATCCGGGTGCCAGAGGACGAATCTCAGTTGCCTCCTGAGTCCTTGCCGTCTGAGACCGTCAATCCACGCATCTCATCACATGACTTGAGTGGGTTACCATGGAGACGTAGCGCGTGTGTAGGCTTCACGCTATTCTCCGCGGCATCCACACACAACTCACCACACGCCCCACCGAGAGCGAGAACCACATTATAGTGACCACGAGGAGGTTACCCCATGTGACTCTACCCTCCCTAGCAACCGGCCCAATTTGGTTGCTAAGGAGACCTGACTGGAGTCACTCAGCACACGCCCTGGATTCAAACTCACGACTCCAGGTGTGATAGTCAGCGCCAATACTCGCCGAGATACCCAGACCCCGATCTTTCAACTATCATTGTTAAAAAAACATGTTTAATAGCAGAATTATCCAGACCGGAAGAGACCGCCCACTTCAATGACGCACTCTGAATAACGCAAACGAGTCCATGCAGTTACACATTTGTGTATATCAGAATATTTCGCAGTACACAAACTATATTATTTCTATACTTAACATCATCATTCCAAAATGACTAGTTTTATCCATTTCCAAAGTTGAACATTTGATAATGCCGTTCACAGTGCTTCATGGGATTGTGGAGTATGCCCTCGGGAAACACGGCAAGTACACAGACTTTTATGCCTTAAAATAAAGCCTGTAACGTTGCGATTCACCTCGGACCTGGTTGGATTGGTTCACGCTTTACAACAATTCAATGGAGGGTTTTATGGAAAGTCTACGGATTAAATGAAGGGGAAAAACACTTACGGAACCCAGATGCTGAGTAAGTGGGCGGGGCACTATTGTGCCCTATTAGAGAATGGCAGTGAACAAAGTGCACCAAAGGAGCTCTGCAGTGACCGCCCACTCTCATTATGCAGTGTGAATGAAGCAATCAACTCTCAAACTACATATATATATATATATATATATATATATATATATATATATATATTAGCAAATATCAGAATACTTGTGCAATTAAAATATACTGTTCCTATCCTTGTAATCAACAACTTAAATCAATAGTTTTATTGTTTTTAATTCGATGGCATAAGTGTCAACGCTTCATTAAAGACGTTTTTGGGCCTTGATAATATCACGCTTTTGGACAAGTCATGGCTTTTTGGACATGGTGGCAACATGGTTCTCCTGTGGTGTTTCGGACATGTACCATGTCAATGGCCTGGTTCTTTTGGATACCTACAGTGGTGATTTCATGGTACTCATTGAAGTACCATGGTGTATATATATAAATATGGTAATTATTCAGTACCATAGTATTACCACCTGATGCCACCTCAGCACTATTTAAGGGCCCCACACAAATATAATGGAAAACACACTTTGTTAGAGGCTTTTAACTGACATTAAATACAGAGAATAAAGCAGGAATGTGTTCATGAGGACAGTAAATGCGATGTTTGATCATGTAATGCGGATTAATGATCAAACACACACATTAACAGAGTGTTTATGTGTAATCAGATCACTATGAGAGTGAGTTGTCTTATAAACGCTGATGTTTGTGTGCTTGTGTCGATGTTTGATTGGCAGCCGTTAGCAGCGGCTAACATAACATTATCTGTTAGAGAATAAACTCACAAACACACTGACCTGAGACCTGCACAGATCAGCACGAGTCAATCACGGCTCAGAACACGCGCGATTATTCCAAGTTTCCTCTTCGTTCGTTTATTTTCTCTCATCTGTTCTTCACAGCAGCTGCTGCTTCTAGGCTGCTGCCATCTTGTTTACCTCCCTCCCCTCACTCGATCGCGCACGCGCAACAGCTCCATGAACGCGCGCATACGGAGATGTTTCACAGCGCGTTTGACGTCAACGTTGATTAATATTGAACATCACGATTTTAACCCCTTGTGCGACCTTCGGGACAATTTTGTCTTTTTCTTTTTTGTTTTTAATGTCAATGGCGTCCATTTTGACAAAGGTATGTATTTTGGCGGGAATTTTGATAATTCCTATGGTACATTATACACACAACAGTCACACTCGGGATCTTCAGGACAATGTCCCCATTGAAACCCATTAAAACGGCAATATTTGATCCCAGTGCCATTAAAGCTTAAAATAATGAATTCTATGATATTTTGCTTTTATTCCGGAGCCCTGGCTTGAAAATTTAAATGTTTTATATTTTCCACCAGATGGCGCCATTTTCCTCATGTTTATCCTGTGG
>NC_068281.1:832994-847994 GCF_025860055.1 Xyrauchen texanus
TAGGGAGTGTAGAGTCACATGGGGTAACCAAATTGGTCCGGTTGCTAGGGAGTTTAGAGTCACATGGGGTAACCATATTGTCCGGTTGCTAGGGAGGGTAGAGTCACATAGGGTAACCAAATTGGCCCGGTTGCTAGGGAGGGTAGAGTCACATAGGGTAACCAAATTGGCCCGGTTGCTAGGGAGGGTAGAGTCACATAGGGTAACCAAATTGTCCCGGTTGCTAGGGAGAGTAGAGTCACATGGGGTAACCAAATTGGTCCGGTTGCTAGGGAGTTTAGAGTCACATGGGGTAACCATATTGTCCCGGTTGCTAGGGAGGGTAGAGTCACATAGGGTAACCAAATTGGCCCGGTTGCTAGGGAGGGTAGAGTCACATAGGGTAACCAAATTGGCCCGGTTGCTAGGGAGGGTAGAGTCACATAGGGTAACCAAATTGTCCCGGTTGCTAGGGAGTGTAGAGTCACATAGGGTAACCAAATTGTCCCGGTTGCTAGGGAGTGTAGAGTCACATAGGGTAACCAAATTGTCCCGGTTGCTAGGGAGTGTAGAGTCACATAGGGTAACCAAATTGTCCCGGTTGCTAGGGAGTGTAGAGTCACATAGGGTAACCAAATTGTCCCAGTTGCTAGGGAGGGTAGAGTCACATGGGGTAACCTCCTCGTGGTGGTGATTAGTGGTGCTCTCAATGGGGCGTGTGGTGAGTTGTGTGTGGATCGTAGAGTAACATGAGTCTCCACATGCTGTGAGTCTCCGCGGTGTCATGCACAACGAGTCACGTGATCAGATGCGCCGATTGACGGTCTCAGACGCGGAGGCAACTGAGACTCGTCCTGCACCACCCGGATTGAGCCGAGTAACCGCGCCACCACGAGGACCTAGTGAGTAGTGGGAATTGGGCGTTCCAACATTGGGAGAAACGGCATGTCTTACGCTTCCCCTATAAATGCTCTCCCACAGTGCAGCTAAAGCGGTGTAAGTTACTATAGTACTCTTTATTTAATAAAAGTATTCCCGTACATCCATGAGTGCGGCGTTGATATAGTTGCTGCTCTCCCCGTCTATAGTGATGAGGAACGGCAGACAGCGGTCGGGAGGAAGAACATCCATACAGCGATTCTTCTCGTGATTCCGCGGCAGGAGAGCGATGCTGCAGTCCTCCACGCGCAGAGTCGGGGTTACCATGTTTAAAGTCTATCAACACACACACACACACACACACACATTTATTTCAGTGCTTTAAACATTAATGCAAACACTCATATTGCACCAGAGTTACAACAGGAATGAAATCAAAGCTGTGCATCAAAGTCAAATCAAATTTGCAAGAAACTCTTTATTCACTGTAGACGTCTAGAGAAGTAAAGTCTGGATAAAACATTAAATAGCTCCTAAACACACAATTTCTTTGTTTAGATATTACAAATAAACAACGATATTTCCTGAATGTCATGAGTACAATTAAAGTTACCCTGAACTCCTCTTTGATTGGACTAGAGTTGGTCTGAGGGTCCAATCGGTTCATGTCGTAGTAAACTGAGCGAAGCTGATTGGCCGGGATGGTGGTGTCACCACAGAGACACGCCTCCAAAATGGCATCATGGATAAACACATACTGCTCCTGACAGAAAAACATCATCCGGTACAAATCAAAACAATTTATAAATGACATTTCTAATGAAAATGAAGTTTTCTTTTGTGACTATTTTCATGATATTTAAGCACATTTGACCTCAGAACTCTCATTAGTGTAAAACAATCCTCATTATCATTGCTGTAAATATATATGTTTATATTATATATATAAAATAAACATAACAATAATATATATAATAATAATAATAATAAACAGTATATATATATATATATGTTTATATTATATATATAAAATAAACATAACAATAATATATATATAATAATAATAATAAACAGTATATATATATATGTTTATATTATATATATGTAAAATAAACATAACAATAATATATATAATAATAATAATAAACAGTATATATATATATATGTTTATATTATATATATAAAATAAACATAACAATAATATATATAATAATAATAATAATAAACAGTATATATATATATGTTTATATTATATATATGTAAAATAAACATAACAATAATATATATAATAATAATAATAATAAACAGTATATATATATATATGTTTATATTATATATATAAAATAAACATAACAATAATATATATAATAATAATAATAATAAACAGTATATATATATATATGTTTATATTATATATATGTAAAATAAACATAACAATAATATATATAATAATAATAATAATAAAAAACAGTATATATATATATATGTTTATATTATATATATAAAATAAACATAACAATAATATATATAATAATAATAATAAACAGTATATATATATATATATATATATATATATATATATATATATATGTTTATATTATATATATAAAATAAACATAACAATAATATATATAATAATAATAATAATAAACAGTATATATATATATATGTTTATATTATATATATGTAAAATAAACATAACAATAATATATATAATAATAATAATAATAAACAGTATATATATATATGTTTATATTATATATATGTAAAATAAACATACGATAATATATATATATATATAATAATAATAATAATAATAATAATATATAATAATAATAATAAACAGTATATATATATATATTTAAGAAAACATTTTTGATTTTGGGGTGAAATATGAGCTGAAGATGTTTTGTAATATTTTTGCGAGATTCAAACTAATATTGAAAAGCAAATGAAATGATTTTGTGCAGATTTGCTGCTTGTGTTTGCTGCAGAAACACTGAAGAACACAGCAAAGACTTTCAGCTCTTTAATATTCATTAGTCTGAGAATACAGATGCGACTGTGATTGCACTCATCTGCGTAAAACAGACATCAAACTTTATTAGCGGCGAAACATCAAAGCCCGTTTGGCAAATCATCGTAATATTGAAATGATCTCAGATCCTCCGTCAGTCCGGGAGAGTGTGTTCAGAAGCGACGCGTCACAGCGAACGCAGATGCGATGAAGCGTTTGACGGAAATCATTCCTGAAGTGGCATTCTGAAACAATCTTGTCTTGTCACTTTTCGCTACATTCTGACGAAGGGAGACTTCAGTGAACTTTGACCTTTCTGCCGGAGCATCCAATCAGAAGCCGGCGGTGATGTCACACTTAACAACAACGCAATCAAAAGTGCAGCTCTGTTCGTAATGAGTGAACATTCACCCCCGAATCTGCAACACCAATGAGTCAATGCGGATTATTAGTGACAGATCAAACGTGCGTGTTAAAAGGTAACAAGCGCCCGTAGGGGGTCAAACCGCGCCAAAACACCTGCGAGGGGAACACAAGGTCACTGAACTTAAGGAGGGTGAATCCGGCAAACATTAGTGATGTGCGTTCTCAAATACCACCTCAGACGTCATCGGTGGAACGTTTGCCCATTAAACGCAATGATGCCTGTAAACAGAATCACAGAGGAATGACGCCTTCAGTGAAACTGCGGCCGCTCCAGATGGTGTGCGCTCAGAAGTCTGGAGAGCTTCATAAACCCGTCAGCAGTTGTAAAATGAGGCGGGCGAGTGCAATAATCACATGAGCACCTGCATTGTGCTGCACTCGAGGGACTGATGAACTCTGGAGAAGTGTTGAGTGTTTATGACGTGCTAATCGGTTAAAATCACAGCAGCGTGTTTGACATGCAGGAATGCGATCTGACTAAATGTGCATTTACATTTTCAAGAGGCTCATTTCCTGCAGTTTCATCCCCTTTATATGATGTCTTTCTGACCAATGCCTTCCATTGTTACCCATTTTCTGACTTGTGTATGTGTGGCAGCACTGCAGTGATGTTCCTCAAACATTCTGGTTAGTGGCTCAGTGGTTGAGGCTCTGGGTTACTGACCAGAAGGTCGGGGTTCAAGCCCCAACACCAGCTTAATCGACAGCATGACTACGGCCCACAATCTGTCTGGACGCGGAGGAATGTCCGGCATCTGCGAGGGGATTAGGGGCTCCCTGCCGACCGTCTGGATCGCGGAGGAATGTCCATTGCTCTATAGTTTTATATTGTTTTGTATAGCTTGTGAAAATGTTTTATATTGAAGCACATCTACATGTATAATTCTATAGAAGTACAAGATCAATACATTTACTATTTACTATCCAAAAAGGCGCTGTAAAGACTGTTTTGTTTTATGCGTTCATTCTCGTAAACAGCTGATATAAAACAAAAGCGCCATGACAACGGTAAAGCCGCTCTGATGCAGCATTTCATTTCCTCAATCTATTGTAAATCTGTTTATTTGGACATTTATTTGACTCGATGAGGCGGAGTGAATACCTCTGTCTGGACCATGTTGACCCGGCGTGACCTCAGCTCTCTCACACAGTTGTAGATGTCAACGACACCTTCTCGCTCGGCCATGTCCAACATGATGTCAATCACAATGAAGCAGCCTGTTCGCCCCGCCCCCGCGCTGTTGGTGGGCCAATCAGAACAGAGATTCAATCGAAATAACATTTAAATAATGACAACACATGTGAAGAGACATTAAAATAGTCCAAATCAGTTGAAATGTCAAGATAAATTGACAAACTGTATTTTAAAGGGTTCCTACACAATTTGACCAATCAATTTCCATTTTTTCTCCCCAATCTGTAACGCCAATTCTCAATGCGCTCTTAAGTCCTCGTGGTGGTGTAGTGACTCGCCTCAATCTGGGTGGCGGAGGACGAATCTCAGATGCCTCCACGTCTGAGACCGTCAATCCGTGCATCTTATCATGTGACTTGTTGAGCGTGTTACCATGGAGACGTAGCGCGTGTGGAGGCTTCACGCTATTCTCCGTGGCATCCACGCACAACTCACCACACGCCCCACCGAGAGCGAGAACCACATTATAGCGACCACGAGGAGGTTACCCCATGTGACTCTACCCTCCCTAGCAACCGGGTTGCTAAGGAGACCTGACTGGAGTCACTCAGCACGCCCTGGATTCAAACTCACGACTCCAGGTGTGCTAGTCAGCGCCAATACTCGCTGAGATACCCAGACCCTCCCTAGCAACCGGGGCCAATTTGGTTGCTAAGGAGACCTGGCTGGAGTCGCTCAGGGTGCCCTGGATTCAAACTCACGACTCCAGGTGTGATAGTCAGTGTCAATACTCGCTGAGATACCCAGACCCCCATCAATTTCCTAGCCATGAACTTTACAGGCCTGAAAATCTAAATCTGACAATTCCCTGATAAAAGTGGGAACTCTGGTTTTATGTTTGTGGTTTGGAAAAGTCAAAATGATGTGTGAAGTCACACCTGCAGTGAACCACGATTGGCCCGGTGTTCGTGGGTGATTTGGTTTTCACCCGGCGCACGAACCCCAGCAGTCCTGTAGCGTGATACGGAACGCCGTGATCTGGCCAGCCGGTGAAATGAAACTGGCTGATCTCACGAATCTCGTGGGCTCCTCGCTGTCATTCGGACACAGAGAGAAACTCAGATTCAACACCTGCAGATCCTGAACACCTGAGCATCACTAATGAACAGGGACTAAAAATGGTTTAAGGAAGGAAAACAAAAACAGAACCGAAAATGGGAACAAAGTCATTTTCAATTGTTCCGGAGTGAAAACGTTATTGTTTAATGCTGATAACTGGTTATAACCGGTTAATGTCATTCCGATCATTTTCTCATGAAACTAAAGGCCAAATGGTTTATCACAGCACATTTGTGTAACTACACCTCTTTGTGTTGCGCTAAAAATGAAACGTGTGTTTTGATCCTGAAGGAAACATTTATTTCCCTAATCGCCCGTCGTGGATGTTCAATCTGTGAATGAAGACTTTAACAAGTATACATACAGTAATTCCTACATATTCTTATGAGGGGTAAAAAGTACATTTGAAGTAACTTTTATTGTTAGATGTGATACATTAACACAGATTTGATGCTGCTGGGTTTTGACTCAAAGCAAATCTGTAATTCAAATTTTACTACTTTAATTAAAACTCTTAATTAACTGTATACTTGTTATTATTTTTATGCTGATAAATTCACCACACAGGAAACTATTTTATTTCTTATTTTCACTTATTGTTGAAGAGGCATGTGGATTATTTTAGGCTTGATTTCCAGACCAAGTCACTTGTAACACAGCAATTGGTATTTCATTTTTATACCAATGATACCAATGTGTAACGCCCAATTCTCAATGCGCTCAAGTCCTCATGGTGGCGTAATGACTCGCCTCAATCCGGTTGGCGGAGGATGAATCTCAGTTGTGTCTGAGACCGTCAATCTGCGCATCTTATCACGTGACTTGTTGAGCGTGTTACCATGGAGACGTAGCACGTGTGGAGGCTTCACGCTATTCTCCGCGATCCACGCACAAATAACCACACGCCCCACCGAGAGCGAGAACCACATTATAGCGACCACGAGGAGGTTACCCCATGTGACTCTACCCTCCCTAGCAACCGGGCCGATTTGGTTGCTAAGGAGACCTGACTGGAGTCTCTCAGCACACCCTGGACTCAAACTCACGACTCCAGGGGTGATAGTCAGCGTCAATACTCGCTGGAATTTAATTTTAACATTATTAACCGCTCTATTATTTTGTTATAACCAGTTACCATTTGGAAAGGAGGCTGCGGAACTTGTAAACCTGAACGAAAAAATACGATTTTTGCTGATAACGAACCACAATGAAAAACATTCAGTTTGAGTCCCCGCTAATGACATCACACACTTGGGTTTACGCTTTAGGGGAAAGGTTAGGGGAAGGGTTAGGTTAAGGGGAAGGGTTAGGTTTAGGGGTTAGGGGAAGGGTTAGGTTTAGGGGTAAGGGTTAGGTTTAGGGGGAAGGGTTAGGTTTAGGGGTTAGGGGGAAGGGTTAGGTTTAGGGGAAGGGTTAGGTTTAGGGGAAGGGTTAGGTTTAGAGGAAGGGTTAGGTATAGGGGAAGGGTTAGGTTTAGGGGAAGGGTTAGGTTTAGAGGAAGGGTTAGGTATAGGGGAAGGGTTAGGTTTAGGGGTTAGGGGTAAGGTTTAGCTTTAGGGTAAGGGTTAGGTTTAGGGGAAGGGTTAGGTTTAGGGGAAGGGTTAGGTTTAGGGGTTAGGGGTAAGGGTTAGGTATAGGGGAAGGGTTAGGTTTAGGGTTTAGGGGAAGGGTTAGGTTTAGGGGAAGGGTTAGGTTTAGGGGTAAGGGTTAGGTTTAGGGGTTAGGGGAAGGGTTAGGTTTAGGGGTTAGGGGAAGGGTTAGGTTTAGGGGAAGGGTTAGGTTTAGGGGTTAGGGTAAGGGTTAGGTTTAGGGGTAAGGGTTAGGTTTAGGGGTAAGGGTTAGGTTTAGGGGAAGGGTTAGGTTTAGGGGTTAGGGGTAAGGGTTAGGTTTAGGAGAAGGGTTAAGTTTAGGGGTTAGGGGTAAGGGTTAGGTTTAGGGGTAAGGGTTAAGTTTAGGGGTTAGGGGTAAGGGTTAGGTTTAGGGTAAGGGTTAGGTTTAGGGGTTAGGGGTAAGGGTTAGGTTTAGGGGAAGGGTTAGGTTTAGGGGTTAGGGGTAAGGGTTAGGTTTAGGGGTAAGGGTTAGGTTTAGGGGTTAGGGGTAAGAGTTAGGGGTTAGGGGGAAGGGTTAGGTTTAGGGGGAAGGGTTAGGTTTAGGGGTTAGGGGTAAGGGTTAGGTTTAGGGTAAGGGTTAGGTTTAGGGGAAGGGTTAGGTTTAGGGGTTAGGGGTAAGGGTTAGGTTTAGGGGGAAGGGTTAGGTTTAGGGGAAGGGTTAGGTTTAGGGGTTAGGGGTAAGGGTTAGGTTTAGGGTAAGGGTTAGGTTTAGGGGAAGGGTTAGGTTTAGGGGTAAGGGTTAGGTTTAGGGGTAAGGGTTAGGTTTAGGGGAAGGGTTAGGTTTAGGGGTAAGGGTTAGGTTTAGGGGAAGGGTTAGGTATAGGGGAAGGGTTAGGTTTAGGGGTTAGGAGTAAGGGTTAGGTTTAGGGTAAGGGTTAGGTTTAGGGTAAGGTTTAGGGTTTAGGGGAAGGGTTAGGGGAAGGGTTAGGTTTAGGGGTTAGGGGAAGGGTTAGGTTTAGGGTAAGGTTTAGGGTTTAGGGGAAGGGTTAGGGGAAGGGTTAGGTTTAGGGGTTAGGGGAAAGGGTTAGGTTTAGGGGTAAGGGTTAGGTTTAGGGGTTAGGGGAAAGGGTTAGGTTTAGGGTAAGGGTTAGGTTTAGGGTAAGGTTTAGGGTTTAGGGGAAGGGTTAGGGGAAGGGTTAGGTTTAGGGGTTAGGGAAGGGTTAGGTTTAGGGTAAGGTTTAGGGTTTAGGGGAAGGGTTAGGGGAAGGGTTAGGTTTAGGGGTTAGGGGAAAGGGTTAGGTTTAGGGGAAGGGTTAGGTTTAGGGGTTAGGGGAAAGGGTTAGGTTTAGGGGTAAGGGTTAGGTTTAGGGTAAGGTTTAGGTTTAGGGGTAAGGGTTAGGTTTAGGGGAATGGTTAGGTTTAGGGGTTAGGGGTAAGGGTTAGGTTTAGGGGGAAGGGTTAGGTTTAGGGGAAGGGTTAGGTTTAGGGGTAAGGGTTAGGTTTAGGGGAAGGGTTAGGTATAGGGGAAGGGTTAGGTTTAGGGGTTAGGAGTAAGGGTTAGGTTTAGGGTAAGGGTTAGGTTTAGGGTAAGGTTTAGGGTTTAGGGGAAGGGTTAGGGGAAGGGTTAGGTTTAGGGGTTAGGGGAAGGGTTAGGTTTAGGGTAAGGTTTAGGGTTTAGGGGAAGGGTTAGGGGAAGGGTTAGGTTTAGGGGTTAGGGGAAAGGGTTAGGTTTAGGGGTAAGGGTTAGGTTTAGGGGTTAGGGGAAAGGGTTAGGTTTAGGGTAAGGGTTAGGTTTAGGGTAAGGTTTAGGGTTTAGGGGAAGGGTTAGGGGAAGGGTTAGGTTTAGGGGTTAGGGGAAGGGTTAGGTTTAGGGTAAGGTTTAGGGTTTAGGGGAAGGGTTAGGGGAAGGGTTAGGTTTAGGGGTTAGGGGAAAGGGTTAGGTTTAGGGGAAGGGTTAGGTTTAGGGGTTAGGGGAAAGGGTTAGGTTTAGGGGTAAGGGTTAGGTTTAGGGTAAGGTTTAGGTTTAGGGGTAAGGGTTAGGTTTAGGGGAATGGTTAGGTTTAGGGGTTAGGGGTAAGGGTTAGGTTTAGGGGGAAGGGTTAGGTTTAGGGGAAGGGTTAGGTTTAGAGGTTAGGGGTAAGGGTTACGTTTAGGGGAAGGGTTAGGTTTAGGGGTAAGGTTAGGTTTAGGGGAAGGGTTAGGTTTAGGGGTTAGGGGTAAGGGTTAGGTTTAGGGGGAAGGGTTAGGTTTAGGGGTTAGGGGAAGGGTTAGTTTAAGGGGAAGGGTTAGGTTTAGGGGTTAGGGGAAGGGTGCGGTTTAGGGGAAGGGTTAGGTTTAGGGGAAGGGTTAGGTTTAGGGGTTAGGGGTAAGGGTTAGGTTTAGGGGGAAGGGTTAGGTTTAGGGGTTAGGGGAAGGGTTAGGTTAAGGGGAAGGGTTAGGTTTAGGGGTTAGGGGTAAGGGTTAGGTTTAGGGGGAAGGGTTAGGTTTAGGGGGAAGGGTTAGGGGGAAGGGTTAGGTTTAGGGGTTAGGGGAAGGGTTAGGTTAAGGGGAAGGGTTAGGTTTAGGGGTTAGGGGTAAGGGTTAGGTTTAGGGGAAGGGTTAGGTTTAGAGGAAGGGTTAGGTATAGGGGAAGGGTTAGGTTTAGGGGTTAGGGGTAAGGGTTAGGTTTAGGGGAAGGGTTAGGTTTAGAGGAAGGGTTAGGTATAGGGGAAGGGTTAGGTTTAGGGGTTAGGGGTAAGGGTTAGGTTTAGGGGAAGGGTTAGGTTTAGAGGAAGGGTTAGGTATAGGGGAAGGGTTAGGTTTAGGGGTTAGGGGTAAGGGTTAGGTTTAGGCTAAGGGTTAGGTTTAGGGGAAGGGTTAGGTTTAGGGGTTTGTGGTAAGGGTTAGGTTTAGGGTAAGGGTTAGGTTTAGGGGAAGGGTTAGGTTTAGGGTTTAGGGGAAGGGTTAGGTTTAGGGGTTAGGGGAAGGGTTAGGTTTAGGGGTTAGGGGAAGGGTTAGGTTTAGGGGTAAGGGTTAGGTTTAGGGGTAAGGGTTAGGTTTAGGGGTTAGGGGAAGGGTTAGGTTTAGGGGTTAGGGGAAGGGTTAGGTTTAGGGGTAAGGGTTAGGTTTAGGGGTAAGGGTTAGGTTTAGGGGTTAGGGGTAAGGGTTAGGTTTAGGGGTAAGGGTTAGGTTTAGGGGTTAGGGGAAGGGTTAGGTTTAGGGGAAGGGTTAGGTTTAGGGGTTAGGGGAAGGGTTAGGTTTAGGGGTTAGGGGAAGGGTTAGGTTTAGGGGTAAGGGTTAGGTTTAGGGGTAAGGGTTAGGTTTAGGGGTTAGGGGTAAGGGTTAGGTTTAGGGGTAAGGGTTAGGTTTAGGGGTTAGGGGAAGGGTTAGGTTTAGGGGAAGGGTTAGGTTTAGGGGTTAGGGGGACGGGTTAGGTTTAGGGGGAAGGGTTAGGTTTAGGGGTTAGGGGAAGGGTTAGGTTAAGGGGAAGGGTTAGGTTTAGGGGGAAGGGTTAGGTTTAGGGGTTAGGGGAAGGGTTAGGTTAAGGGGAAGGGTTAGGTTTAGGGGGAAGGGTTAGGTTTAGGGGTTAGGGGAAGGGTGCGGTTTAGAGTTAGGGAAGGGTTAGGTGTAAAGGTAACAGTGTAACTACATATTTAATTAAATGCAGTTACTTTAAATGTAAGTACAATGCAACAACACGTGCATACATAATCAGTACATTGTATCAATAGCTTAAGTAAATATTAGCTAAAGACACCTAATATAAAGTGGGACTGGCTTTTTATTAATGGCTGTAATCAGTTTACAGATTTGAGTCACACGTCTCACCTTCTCAACTGCAAATGTTCTGATGACATATTCCGACAGAAGTTGAGTTTCGATCAGCGTCACCTTTATGTCTCTGTAGATCTCAGTGTCGTCCGGCCAGTACTTACAACATTTCACCTGAGGTTCAAAAAAAGAAAAAAAGATTTGGGTCATTTCTACTATACAAACCATCATATTTAACCAACTTAACTGATGATGCGCCGTGGATGGCCACCTCGTCGTGGAGCTCTCCAATTCTTTTGCTGTCTTTTTTTGTTTGTCCTGTGTTTACTTATTTTCTTCCAATCAGTTTTACCAGGGACGAACTGCTGAACATTCATCAGAACATACCAAACAATCTTTTCCTGGTTTTTGACTATTCTGGACATTTTAGTCGGAGGCGCAGCAGTGTTGTTCAAGCGCACTGAGAGACGCAAGTGAGGGAAGGAAGCTGGCACACTGGTCAAGATCCGACAGGATGACATTCGAACAGCACTGACGAATATTCATCTAGCGAACCTCCGCTCTCTTCCTATCAAAACGGACTAACTACATCTCCTCACCAGTGCAAACAAGGACTTTTCAACCTCTTCTGCCTTGTACTTCACAGAAACCTGGCTGAGTGAAGCCATACCGGACAGCACGCTACATCTGCCGTCAGACGGCTTCCATCTGTTCAGAGCGTATCGCGGAGATAACGGGGAAAACAAGAGGCGGTGGAACATGCTTTTACATCAATGCAAGTTGGTTTACAGATGTAACAATGTTAAAGAAGATATGCTATCCTAATTTGGAAGCACTCTATCAACTGTAAGCCCTTCTGCTCACCGTGGGAGGTTTCCTTGTTTATTCTGGTGAGTGTTTATATCCCGTCACGCGTGTGTGAACGCAGCACTGCACTGACTGGAGTGTTTTTGAGGCTGCAGACACCAATCTGGACGAGCTCACAGACACATCATATATCAGTTTCTGTGAGGATATGTACATTCCTACTAGGACTTATTTAACATTCAACAACAACAAACTGTGGTTTACAGAAAAACTCAAACAGCTTCGTCATGCCAAAGAGGATGCTTACAAAAGCAGGGACAACATCTGTATAATCAGGCCGAAAACACACTAAGGAAATTAAAGTGGCTAAAAGAAGCTGTTCTGAAAAGTTGAAAAACAAGTTTTCAGCTAACGACCCTGCATCAGTGTGGAGAGGCCTAAAAGACATAACTAACTACAAGACACCATCCCCCAACACTGTAGTTGACCAACAACTGGCTGATGACTTTAATGTGTTTTACTGTAGATTTAAATGGCCCAGTCTCACACCCCACACCCACTCTGACCTTCACACAAAAATCAACACCTCCTGCAATCCCCCTCCTGCTACTCAACCTGCACTTAAGATCTGTGAAGATGATGTGTGCCGGGTCTTCCAGAAACAAAAGACAAGGAAAGCACAGGGCCCATATGGTGTTTCGCCCACTTGTCTAAAGTCCTATGCTGACCAGCTGCCCCCATCTTCACACTGATCTTTAATAGATCACTGGAGTAATGTGAAGTTCCCCGCTGCTTCAAACGCTCCACTATCATCCCCGTCCCAAAGAAACCAAAGATCAAATGCTCTGACAACTGTGGTCATGAAGTCATTTGAGAGACTGGTGTTGGCCAACCTGTAGGACATCACTGGACCCTTTCTAGATCCCCTTCAATTTGCTTATCTGTGGATGATGCAGTCAACATGGGATTGCATCATATCCTGGAACATCTAGACAGACCAGGGACATATGCAAGGATTGTGGACTTCATTTCGGCTTTTAACACCATCATCTCAGCTCTCCTGTGGAATTGTGTCTCCAGCTTTCAGACAGACAGCAGCTAGTGAGACAGGGGAAATTCACTTCCAGCACCTGTATGATCAGCACTGGTTGCTGTATGACTGCACCACCAAGAACCCCCCTGTCAAGCTCCTGAAGTTTGCAGATGACACCACTGTCATTGGCCTCATCTGAGATGATAATGAGTCTGCATACAGAAGGGAGGTTGAACGGCTGGCTCACTGGTGCAGAACACCCCAACACTGACCCCCCTCACCATTCTAAACAGCACTGTGGCAGCAGTGGAGTCATTCAGGTTCTTAGGCACTACCATCTCACAGGACCTGAAGTGGGAGACCCACATTGACTCCACTGTGGAAAAAGGTCAATCAGAGGTTGTACTTCCTTTGCCAGCTGCCACAGGCACTGCTGATCCGTTCTACTCAGCAGACATTGAGTCTGTCCTCTGCACTTCTATAACTGTCTGGTTTGGTGCAGCTACGAAAACAGACATCAGAAGACTACAAAGGACAGTTCGGTCTGCTGAGAGGATTATTGGTTGCCCCCTGCCCCCCCTTCAAGAACTATACACTTCCAGAGTGAGGAAAAGGGCTGGTAAAATCACTCTGGACCCCACTCACCCCCTTTCTGAACTGTTGCCTTCTGGCCGGCGCTTCAGAGCTCTGAACACCAGAACCGTCAGACACAGGAACAGTTCAAACTATACTATAAATACATGCAATACACAGCCTGGTCAGTTATATTATTTAACCTATCCAACCTCTTCTGTATTACATACTATATCAAAATATGAGAAAGTTTTTCACCGTTTTTCACTTTCTCTCACCAAAAATGTTTCAAACATTACAAATTGGGAATATTGTTTGAATTTTTTTCAATTGATAGAATTTCCCCAGAGTCCTCAATAGCACATTCCAGGAGTTCCTCCAGGAAGTGACATCATTTTGGTGGGAAGACAACAACACAAGCATCAGTATTAGCAATAGTTGATGAATTCTGTGACGTCCTGTGCTATCAGTTGGTTTCGCTCTCTCTAAATCAATATATTTTGTTTGCAAAATGACATTAATCAGTATAATCAAAATGTGAATACAAGGTTAAAGATATGGACGTTTTTCACACTCATGCAATCAAGCTCGTCAAACCCTCACTGAGCAAAGAGCTCTACATTTCCATCATCTGCTCGTTTTATTGCTATTATTTGAAAAATCAGCTATAATTAATAAAGTGTAGAAGTCTATTTTATAGAAATACTTCCTTAAAAGTTACAGTTGAAACGGAGCTGCAGATCACTACACTACACACACACACACACACACACACTCACGCACGCACACACGCACACACACACATGCATGCACACACACATACACACATGCATGCACACACACACACACACACACACACACCTCACACTACCGCACACACACACATGCATGCACACACACATACACACATGCATGCACACACACACACTCACACACACACACTCACACACACACACACATGCATGCACACACACACACTCACACACACACACTCACACACACACACACATGCATGCACACACACACACACACACACACATCACACACACACACACATGCATGCACACACACACACACACACACACACACACACACTCTCGCGCACACACACACACACAGGCATGCACACACACACTCACACACATGCATGCACACACACACACACACACACACACATGCATGCACACACACACATGCATGCACACACACACACACATGCATGCACACACACACACATGCATGCACACACACATGCACACACACACATGCATGCACACACACACACATGCATGCACACACACACACATGCATGCACACACACACTCACACACACACACACATGCATGCACACACACACACACACATGCATGCACACTCACACACACACACACATGCACGTGCACACACACACATGCATGCACACACACAGACACACACACACACACACACACACACACACACACACACACAATCTCACAAATCAGCTATAATTAATAAAGTGTACAAGTGTATTTTATAGAAATACTTCCTTAAATGTTAGAGTTGAAACGCAGCTGCAGATCAACATTGACTCAAAATCAGACGGATGAACAAATCACAGCTAAACTAGCCGCTCAAGTTTAGATCATCAACTCAATTAACCTGATATCAAGAGCACATGAACAGCATCTCTCACTCGCTGTCAGCGCACACATCGACACACGTGTTACTCGCATGTGCACACACTCGAACG
>NC_068281.1:848494-863494 GCF_025860055.1 Xyrauchen texanus
TTTCTAATTTATAATTTAATTTTATCTTTTTTTTTTTTTATTTATCGATATCTACAGTAAAGACCAAAGAGGGTAATAAAGATGATACATGGATCTTATCTTTGGACACACATTAAGGCAAACCAAACTTTTACTCTAAACACGCAGTGAACGGACACTTACGGAAGAGGATTAGGGCCAATTAAGCAATAATTTAAAAAAAAATAAAGCCATCTCGAGATTAAAGTCATTATAATGCGAGATTAAATTTAACGAGTTTTTTCTCGAAACACAACGACTTTATTCTCGATATTTAATGAGTTTATTCTCAAGATTGTATTTCGACTTTTTTCTCGAAATGTAACGAGTTTAATCTCGCATTATAATGACTTCAATCTCGAGATGGCTTTATTTTTTTTAATTATTGCTTGGCCCTAATCCTCTTCCGTAGACTCTGAACTGGGGAATGAAATCTGAAATATTACCAGGCAGTGGCTAATCGCAGACATTTAAGTTGCATATATGAGTTATATACTGTAAAGGGAAGCGAACAGAATAAATGATCGGTTTTGTGATTTGAAGAACCATAACCAATATAATTAAATAAATATAGCTAAACACATGACAGTAGGGGAGGTATTGCCCCAAGTGAAGGTGTAGATCATTCTGGTGAATGATAATGTTTGCTAATTGTATGGACACTACAAGACACTGTACTGGACGAAGTGCGCTTGCGCATTAGTTCTGCTGTCCAGCGTGCACATCCTCCCCCGCCAGGTTGATAATATAGTTTGTTGCATGTAGTTGCATAAGTTCATTATACTCGGAAAGCTTTCTGTAATAAATACATTCGACTGGATTCAAAGAACGGACTCATCACTCATTTCAACATGGTGTCAGAAGATATGAAACGGATCTATCGCCTGTGAGTTTCACACGTTTTTCTGAGAAATAACGTCAAGTTAAAAGTTACGAATAAAGACGTGATGGCGGATGGATTTCGCAGACCAGATCCCCTCGTTTTTGACGGGAACCTTGCTGAGAATTGGCGGATTTTTGAACAAGAATATGATATATTCATTGCAGCGGCGCACTCTGACAAGCCTGCCAAAACAAAGGCATATATTCTCCTCAATCTAGCAGGAGCGGAGGCCATCGAACGTGAGCGTTCATTTGTTTACACAGCAGAGGTGAGGGCGCCAGGTGAAGCTGGAGCCGTTGTCGTTCCAGCTGAGTCTAAAGACCCCGAGTGTTTGAAACGGAAATTTCGGGAGGTATGCAACCCTCAACATAACAAAACTATGGAGAGACACAAGTTTCATTCACGAAATCAAAAGCAAGGTGAGACTATCGAATCTTACATAAGTGATTTGAGGATCAAAGCTAGCAGTTGTCACTTTGGAAACCTGGCAGATGAACTGATATGTGACAGAATAGTATGTGGCATCAGAAATGACAGTATAAGAAAGGCTTTGCTACGTGATAGTGAATTAACTCTAACTAAAGCCATTACAATCTGCCGCATTTATGAGATGACTGAGGAAAATAATAGAACTCTAGCCATGCCCCAAACAGCCACCACTGTTGACGCAATTCAGCCAAATCCCAGTGGGTGGCAACAGAGGTCAAGATATAAATCTCAAGCAGTCAAATACGAGACAAAATCCATTACAAACTGCAGCAATTGTGGAAGCAGCCATGCTGCACAGAGAGACAAATGTCCTGCTTTTGGCCAGCAATGCCATAACTGTAAAAAATTAAATCATTATAAAAAATGCTGCAAGTCCATGTCACACCGTCAAGGCTATGAAAAGAAAAGTTATGCAAAACACAAAGACTATAGAAAACCTGTGTACCAGTTAGAGCTGGAAAAGCCAGACAACAGTGCCAGTGATGACACTTTTTATGTGGATGGTGTCAAACTCGACGACAAGTGTGTAAACACCATCACTCCTCAGACAGAATGAAAGGATGAAGGATTTGTTACACTGCACATACATAACAAGCCCTTTGAGATGAAAGTTGATACAGGTGCTAGGTGTAACGTATTGTCAAATGATGCCTTCCAACTGCTTGCTGACGGGGAACGACCAATGAAATGCACCAAAGACACCAACTTAGTGGCTTATGGAGGCAGCAAAATAGAGACTACTGGAATAGTTACACTGCCTTGTTGCTTAGATGGACAGCAACACACACTACCTTTTTTCCTAGTGGACCGAGATGTAGTGCCACTACTGGGATTTCGTGCATGTGTGGCTTAGGAATTGTCACAATGAGCCCTCACGTTCATCAGGTCAGCACCGAGGCGATGCTGATTTCACTAAACAGATTTTCAGCACAATACAAAGATGTGTTCAGTGAGGAGCTCGGAAAACTCCCTATCACATACTCTATGACACTGGATCCAACTGTACAACCAGTGGTTACGTCCAGCACACCGCATCCCAGTGGCAATGCAGACACGAAGTCAAAGCCGAGCTTGACAGCATGCAGAATAAAGGCGTCATAACCACAGTTTCTGAACCTACTGACTGGGTTTAGATCCATGGTGGCAACACATAAAAAGGACAAACAAGAAATCAGACTGTGTATCAATCCAAAAGACCTCAACACTGCTCTGAAGAGACCCCATTATCCAATGCTTGGCGTTGAGGAAGTTGCTACCCAGATGTCAGGTGCTACAGTGTTCTCTGTGCTAGATGCAAGGAGCTCATTCTGGCAAATACGTCTGGATCACAAGTCATCAATGCTGACCACATTCAGCACACCTTTTGGTCGCTATAGATTCCTTCATGTATGCCTTTTGGCATAAGCTCAGCAAGTGAAGTTTTCCAGCTCGATGGAACAACTGTTTGCTGGATATCCGTGATGCTATTATAGTAGATGACATCATCATAGGAGGTTGTGATGCTATAGAACATGGCGCCAATCTAAAACAGGTGCTCGACCGGGCCGAGAGATAAACCTCAGGCTGAACCGTCTCAAATGCAAGTTCCGCCTGAACCAGGTCTGTTATGTGGGTCACATATTTACAAAGGAGGGCCTAAAAGCCGACCCTGCCAAGACTGCAGCTATCACAGATATGCCAGTCCCTCAGGGCGTCCCAACCATGCAGCGATTCCTTGGTATGGTGAACTATCTTGGGAAGTTCATCCCAAACCTCAGCTGAGATTGCAGCGCCTCTGAGACAGCTCACACACAAAGACACTGCATGGAGCTGGTTTCCTCAGCATCAGCAGGCGTTTGACCATCTTAAGTCATGCCTATCCAGTGCACCAGTCTTATCCTACTATGATGTGAGAAAAGCAGTTACACTGACCTGTGATGCGTCATGTTCACGGACTTGGTGCTGCATGTTTACAGGAGGAGAGACCAGTACGCCTATGCGTCTCGTACACTCACTGACACGAAACGCGATATGCTCAAATCGAGAAGGAGCTGTTGGCAGTGGTGTTTGCATGTACCAAATTCAAGGATTATGTGTATGGGAAGCCCACGGTCATTGAAACCGACCATCAACCCCTCGTCACAATCCTAAAGAAGCCCATCCACACTGCTCCTGCCCGACTGCAAAGGATGCTACTACAGTTACAAGCCTATGATATCACACTGGTCTACAAGAAGGGTAAGCACATGTACCTAGCCGACACCCTATCACGAGCTCCAAACAAAGCTGTCTCACAATGCCCAGCTACCAATAACACATTTGAGGTGATGTCGGGTCAGCTACATCTCAACTAACCGACTAGAGGAGCTCCGGACCCACACAGCACAGGATCAGGTGCTACAAATTCTTAGCAAAACCATTCAACACGGATGGCCTGACAAAGAACGTAGCGTTCACCCATCCATACGTTCATTCTTCCCTTACAGAGATGAGCTGGTTGTGGAAGATGGAATAGTTATTAAGGGCCACAAAACAGTTATTCCCCACTCACTGCACCGGGAATATATCAATATTGTACATAGAGGTCACCCAGGCTTAGAGTCAACCAGACGCTGGGGCCAGGAGCACTGTTTTTTGGCCGTCAATGAACAAAGACATTGCAGAAGAATTGCTATCATGCTCCGTCTGCAACAGCACCAGACCACACCAGCAGAAGGAACCTCTACAGCCACATTCAGTTCCAGCTTTGCCATGGTCTACAGTGGCTACTGATATGTTTGAGTGGCACGGACAACAGTACCAGGTGCTGGTAGACTCGTACTCAGGGTGGTATGAAATCGACCTTCTCTGTGACACAACTTCAGCAGCTGTGATCATAAAGCTGAAAAGGCATTTTTCTGTCCACGGAACACCCCACACCCTAATCAGTGATAATGCGAGGCAATACACAAGCCAGCGTTTCAAGGATTTCGCTGAGCAGTGGGATTTCATTCATGTTACCAGCAGCCCGGCATATCTACAGTCAAACGGACTGGCAGAAAGAGCAGTCCGTAGTGCCAAACAACTGATGGAAAAATCTCACAGAGATGGGACTGATGTGTATCTAAATCTGCTGAACATCAGGAACATTCCCGTGACCAAGCATTGGGCTCACCTGCAGAACGTCTGATGTCACGGCAGACACGCTCAACTCTTCCTGTCAGCACCAGACTGCTGGAGCCAGCCCGAAGAACACAAAGCGGGTCACTGCCCAACTAAAAAATAAAAGACTCATTCAAAAGCGATACTACGATGCATCAAGCCACCCACTACAGCCGCTTGCAGAGGGACAAGTTGTTAGGATGCAGACCATCAAGGGACACGACCACTTGGGCACTGTGAAGGAAGTGTGCAAGGAACCACGTTCCTACATCATCGAGTCCGATGGAGGAACCTACAGAAGAAATCGTCGTCACATCCTTCCTGTTGCTGAGCCACCACCACGACAGATCAACTCTGAAGACTTTGATCGTCAGTATGCCGGTCCAGCTGCTCCAGACAGTTTCCCATCCACACCACATGCATCTCAAGAGACCCAGGTAACACCTCTGCCCACTAGCGAGCAGCAGAGGCCTGCTGTTCAATCTCCAAAGAAGGTAACACCAGGTAACACACTGTATGTGACACGCTCAGGTCGTGTCTGCAGGCCTAATCCAAAGTATGAACAATGAATATTTAGCTGTTATGGGCTGCGAGCCAAAGACATTGAAGAAAAAAAAAGAGAGAAAAAAATAAGACTATTTCTGGTTGTAGTGCTTAGCATAAGCCTTATGTTTAAAAAAAAAAATTTAAAAAAACAAACAACCTGCATTTAAATATTTTGTTCATTTGATATTGTGTTTAGCTACCACTTAATGCAATGGATTCACATACAATTGTTAAAATGTTTTGTATTTTAAAAGACAAGTGTTTCAATAGAAAATGGAATTGTTATAGTTTGTAAGTTAGTGTCTATTTTTAATATTCTGTTTGCCGTAGAAGACACTAACTAAAGAAAGGGGATGTAGATCATTCTGGTGAATGATAATGTTTGCTAATTGTATGGACACTACAAGACACTGTACTGGACGAAGTGCGCTTGCGCATTAGTTCTGCTGTCCAGCGTGCACATCCTCCCCCGCCAGGTTGATAATATAGTTTGTTGCATGTAGTTGCATAAGTTCATTATACTCGGAAAGCTTTCTGTAATAAATACATTCGACTGGATTCAAAGAACGGACTCATCACTCATTTCAACAGAAGGAGTTCAAGTACCTCGGGGTCTTCTTCACGAGTGAGGGGACAATGGAGCGGGAGGTTGGCCGGAGAATCGGAGGCGGTATTGCACTCGCTCTATCGCACCGTTGTCACGAAAAGAGAGCTGAGCCGGAAGGCAAAGCTCTCGATCTACCGGTCAATTTTTGTTCCTACCCTCACCTATGGTCATGAAGGCTGGGTCATGACCGAAAGAACTAGGTCGCGAGTACAAGCGGCCGAAATGGGCTTCCTCAGAAGGGTGGCGGGCTTCTCCCTTAGAGATAGGGTGAGGAGCTCAGTCATCCGTGAGGAGCTCGGAGTAGAGCCGCTGCTCCTTTGCGTCGAAAGGAGTCAGTTGAGGTGGTTTGGGCATCTGGTAAGGATGCCCCCTGGCTGCCTCCCTAGGGAGGTGTTTCAGGAACGTCCAGCTGGGAGGAGGCCTCGGGAAGACCCAGGATTAGGTGGAGAGATTACATCTCCACACTGGCCTGGGAACACCTCGGGGTCCCCCAGTCAGAGCTGGTTAATGTGGCTCGGGATAGGGAGGTTTGGGGGCCCCCTACTGGAGCAGCTGCCCCCGCGACCCGACTTCGGATAAGCGGTTGAAGATGGATGGATGGACATGACAGAGGACCAGCAAATCCGTGTGTTTACATGCATGTTCTGACAGTTATGCTCAAAAGCACCAACACGTGTGTGTGGTCATGCAGCTCCTTTATCGAGGTCATACAACAGCGTGATAAAACACCGGGAAGATTTTGTCCATTACACCAATTGCTATAACACGTTAAACGCTACTGACCGCAGTAAACAATAGTTTGCGGATATGCAGACTTTGTTAGCCTGTAAATCTGCCATAGACATGTATGTTACTGAACCATAGCTGGCGTAAATGAGTTAACAACTTCTGTCTGTGGATTTTCAGATGCCTCACAAAATTGGACGTTAGTCGACGAGGTGTCTGTAATTTTGGAACCACAGGTTCTACATGTTGCAATCCTTCTGTAGCCTTTAGCGCTGTATTCAATATATCCCAATTATATCACCTTTGGTATAATCTTTGCTGTGTCCTTGTCCTTAAATCTGCGTCGTGACCTTCAAACTTGGTCCAGCTTTACGTGGAAGCTGATTGGTTGGTTGTCTGATTGGTTGAATAAGGAGCGTTGACATGCAGATTTGTAAATCAAATTAATCGTTTATTTGGGAAATTAATTGTTGATTTACCGCACATTTTTAATTATACAACTCATATCTGTGGTTTTAAAAAGTATAAGTATTTCCAAGTCAGACGGCTGAAGTCCAAGTCAAGTTGCAAGTCATTGCTGTCAAAGTATAAGTGGAGTCGCAAGTCTTTTTTGATTCTATCGAGTCGAGTCATCAAATTAGTGACTCGAGTCCGAGTCAAGTCCAAGTCACACAACTCGAGTCCACACCTCTGGTAATTCTTGATATTAAGTGTGTCGGCCTGTAACTGAAGACTGTAAGGGTGTGTTCACATACAACGCAAAAATAAAATTTTGCCTCACACAAACTCACTTGAGTTTGACCGTTGGATTAAGTTTGTGTTTAAACTAGCGTTGACGGAGTAACGTGAACCCGTGAATATTCCCCCTTCTCTTCCGGTAAAGGTCAGGAGGCGGGGCTTCTACTACAATTTATATTTCCGCCATCAACCATGGCCGATATCACAGATACTTTGATGATGTGTCGTACAATTCGGTGCTACGCACACACACTACAACAATGTTTTCATCCATTTTTACAGATTTCTTCTGCAACTACGCCAGTACGTCAGTGACGATCTCTCTTTTTTATTTTATAAATTTTTTTATTTGGTATCAAAATCACACAATAATTAAATAGAAAATGATAATAATAATAATTGCAACAAAAACAGTATATATAAAAAACAACAACAATATTAATACAAAATACTTCGGACAATCTCAATGCTGATAGGCTTCACGACAACGCGTCATGCGAATTTCGCTTTTCAGCCGCACCATTCTCGCTCTTTGCATTGACTTTGAAACGCCGATTCGGCGTTGTATGTGAACGCACTCATTAAGGGTTAAAGCTCTGAAATAAGTGGGCACTATATTATTTAAACATAATCGCTATAAGAATAGTAATATGTAAGAAAAAGACAATTATTATTTTGCCTACACTTAATAATAATAGTAAGATTTACGATTTTAATTTCATCACAAAATTCCATAATATTGAATTGAGTAACCTTTTAATGAAATAAAACATTAAAATTTTGTATTTAATTCAGTTAAATATTACACAATTCAATTTGATGTGATTTTATTCATTTAAAATGCCTGAATTGTACAAATAGGCTAAAATATTTTGAATGTATTATTTTTGAGACCATTAAGAGTTTCTTTTGCATTGCAAAACAATTTCATTATTCTAGCAGAAACTATATATATATTATTAGAAATTATTTAGATGATAAAGTGCATTTGTATTGTACAATTGCAAGTATACAGTACATCATGTTTGTGTTTGTTGTACCTTTAATAATATTTAAAAAATCCATGTGCACGGATGATTATACTCTATTAAATGGCATTTGATGTGCTTAATTGTCATGATATTAATGCTAATAAACCAAAGTGGTCTTAAAAACATTTCAGTAAAATATTATTTCTTTGAATGCCAAAGCGCCTTGTCAGTAAACGAAAGAAATCAAAACTCTGGAAAAGATGTTTATTCAGTTCTCAAGACATCAAGTTCTTCAAGAATAATAATGACATCATTGATCAAACAGCTCCAACTCCAGTCAAGAAGCAAACGCTGTATATCATTAATCATTTGGTTTTTTTAAACTCCGCCTCTCTTGACTGGAACGTTATGAGCTGTGTTTGGAGTTTTCTAGTGTAGTCGTGGTCGTGAACGTCCGAAAGAACAGACAGTGTTACATTCACAAACAAAAAGATCGACAACATAATCAGCTTTAAACTATTGCACACTCACTGTTTACACACACACACACATAATCAGACACTCAACACATGTCAACATTCAATCGCTCATTAATATTAACCACATTCAGTTAAAATCAGCTTTTTAGTTTTGTGCCACACCCACGTCATAGAAAAACAAAATCTGGAATTATTAAAACGATGAGGAAAAACAAATATGAACAACTATCCAGGAGACCAAGTTCTGTTTGATCTGTGAGGATTGAATAAGTTAATAATTGATTCAAGAGTGCATCTGTGCTTCAGATCTGTGAGTGTTTGTGTTTTGATGGGTTTTAATTGGATGCTCGCAGTCTCTGGTTGCGTTCAGTAGGTGGTCGTGGGCGATCGCTGGTGAGCTAAACAAAAGCTCCGCCTTTGAACTGATAAAGCACGTCACCAATAGAGACAAGAGCAGCACAGCCACGCCCACCCGAAAGTGTTAACATCTATTAGAGACAAAGAGACAAAAAAAATTAATAATTTCAAAAGGTGACGCTTTTAACATGACGGCCAGTTATTATCTCGAAATAACATTTATAATAAAAAATAAATAAAAATACATTCTGGTGCTTTTCCCTGAGTTACCTCGAAGTTCTCGGCTGGCCACGAGAAAGATCCGCTCGGATGCTCTTCCAGCTGAGACTCCGTCCATGTGGAATAATCTCTGGATCCGTATTCCAGCAGCTCAAACGCTGGCGAGATAGCTTTAGACAGACGTACAGATGCCCGCACACAGAACGGGTCACCGGTGCTGTTCACAGAGACGGAGCCCGAAACCCAGAAGTATGCGAACAACTGAGAGAGAAAAACAAACCGATATTAGAGCAGGAAATATAGGAAAACCAATAAAATATAGTTATCATGAGCGATATTCCGCTCGACTGGGTCACAAATACTGTATGGACATTTTCAATGCATTATGGCATTGCCAAATTAACGTCCATGGACTGTTTGCCCAAAATAAGGTGCATCATTTTGCTGCCTATAGTTTGGGACAGCCTTCATCAGACTGCAACAATGTCGTCTAGCTTGAGAGCTCACTAGAGTTTAGAAGAGAACCACGTGTCAAAATATTAGCAATATTTATTTTTAAGATCTGGAGGCTGGAGCTTTAACTTGGGATGCTTAATATATAACTACTTAGTAGTTCCTCGTGGTGGCCCGGTTACTCGTGTGGTGGAGGACGAGTCTCAGTTGTCTCCGTGTCTGAGACCGCCAATCAGGCATCTGATCACGTGACTCGACAGCGTGACAATCGCTGAGAACTCACAGCATGTGGAGACTCATGCTACTCTCCACGATCCACACACAACTCACCACACGCCCCATTGAGAGAACCACTAATCACCACCACGAGGAGGTTACCCCATGTGACTCTACCCTCCCTAGCAACCGGGCCAATTTGGTTACCCCATGTGACTCTACCCTCCCTAGCAACCGGGCCAATTTGGTTACCCCATGTGACTCTACCCTCCCTAGCAACCGGGCCCATTTGGTTACCCGATGTGACTCTACACTCCCTAGCAACCGGGCCAATTTGGTTACCCCATGTGACTCTACCCTCCCTAGCAACCGGGCCAATTTGGTTACCCCATGTGATTCTACCCTCCCTAGCAACCGGGCCAATTTGGTTACCCCATGTGACTCTACCCTCCCTAGCAACCGGGCCAATTTGGTTACCCCATGTGACTCTACCCTCCCTAGCAACCGGGCCAATTTGGTTACCCCATGTGACTCTACCCTCCCTAGCAACCGGGCCAATTTGGTTACCCCATGTGACTCTACCCTCCCTAGCAACCGGGCCAATTTGGTTACCCCATGTGACTCTACCCTCCCTAGCAACCGGGCCAATTTGGTTACCCCATATGATACTCTATACACTATATCTATATACTCATATATATATATATATATATATATATATATATATATAAAAGGTTTGAACGCTACAGACAGAAATAAATTAAACAAATTCAAAGGTTGTTTTTTTTATCCATTGATTTGGCTGATGTTAGATTATGGATCTATCACAAGATGGCACTAACACTTCTGTTAATCTGTGGCACAGTTATTGGACCAATGCTGATATGCGGTACTCAAAATATCCAAACTGATCAATAATCGGTACTTTTATTCTCTTGACATTTTCTAGGGCACTTGTACACAAGTTGTACTCACATCTTTGCTCTCAGTATTGATGTCGCTGGGATTCTGGCACTGAGTCTCTGTGAGGTTGGTTACAGTTCCCGTCAGGTTAGCCATTATATACTGCACCGAACAGCGCCACGCTGTGGACTGGACCGTGGATCCGTGGGCCCAGACCGATGTAGAACTGAGGAGGACCAGCACCTGGAGAGCACACGGGGGGCAGAGTCAGACATGAGTGGATGTTCTCAAAACTAGCAGATGTGAACAAGGCTGTCCGGTCTTTGGAAACATGGCCCGGTTTCCGTGGAACAGGGTGTAATCTCACCTAACATGGCATTGTCTCGTTTTTTTGTCACTTCTGGAGGCAACAACGATCTGAACCAACTGTTGTTCTTCTCAACGAGAAACCATACAGCAACTGAGCCGACCTGACAGAGAAGACAGAGACAGTGAGTCGCATGTAACCATGTGACACTTCAGTGTGTGGTCATGTGACTCACAATCTTAGGGTCAGCGGTGATGTTGTTGAGTGCGCTCTCCTCGCCTCCTGCCTGCCTGTAAAGCGTATCGAGCGACTAAGTGGCCACTTCAGCTAGAGACTGAGAGAGAGAACGAGAAAATGAGTAAAAACATGTAGCAAATGAGAAAGCAGACGTAATATTACCAAGTTAAAATGGTTGCTACGGTACCTTGGCAGCGTCGGTCTCATGATACAAGCTGTTCGGTCTGGACTCAGGTTTGGCGGTACGTCACATTCAGGTTTGCTGCGATTGTCGCACAAACTCTCGTAGTACCTGTTTCAGGTACATGTGGAAAAATATAACCGCTAAATCAGACTTGGCCTCAGATGACACGCCATCCCATAGACCATCTAACGCACACAGAAATGGCAAGATCCTCCTCAAAACAGCAAGCTGCAATCTGATTGGCTGGCTGTGTGCACAGGTTTACAGCAGTCCACAGATGTAATCCTACAGACTTTGTTTAGGGTTTTTACCAAGTCCCTAAACCAAGATCAAAATGAGGACTATGAGACTAGAGGTGGACCGATATATCGGTTTTACCGATTAATCTGTGCCGATAGTTGCTTTTTGAAACTATCGTTATAGGCAAAAATCGATGGCGATAGTTGCTGGTAGTTTTTCACCATTTTGTAATTTCAAAATAAGAGTCCCTGGTGTGTTTCGGGCTTGTTTATACTTAAAAGTCCCACGCTATGCACCAAATCAAACCAAAATGTTCTGGTTATTTTGGGGATTATGGTTGAAAAATGAACTGCATCTGGGATTTTATTCATTTAGGACTCTTTCATAGAGTCCCGGCCATAGTAGGGATAGAATACGATTTTTTTTTTACATTCTATAAATCAATTTTGAAAAACTAGTCGGCCGATATATCGGTTATGAGCCCGTCCACCACCTTAGTTATCGGCAAAATCCACTATCGGTCGACCTGTAGCACAGACTAGCTTCAGACTGTTCTGACTCGGGTTGCGATGACTTTTCTAACGGATCGAATTACGGTTTTCGCACAGCTTAGCGATCGAAACTTTTAAAAGCCCATAGACTTACATTGACGGAATGTTCAAATATTTAAATTATTTAGAATATTCAAACAAGACTTTATCAAGCAAACATCAAAGTTTGTCTCTAATTGTTTTAATTTGATTTGATCTTTTCTTATTTTTAGATTTGTTCTTGCAAATGAATTGTTTCAATGCCACAGCAAATTATGATTAATTTCCTATTTATTTACGTGGCTCCAGACTAACATTTAAGAGCTGTAGCACCGGTGTTCAATTCCACAAATGGTCGCGATCGGTCCAACAGAAAGAAAATTTGTTTTCTTTCAGGGTTTCTTCTTTTATCAGGATCTTGACGATTAAAATAGTCATCTGAAGACAAACAAAGTCTTTTTCTACAATCAGCTTTAGAACAGAAGTTCCATTGTATCCATAGTTACAGCGGTTCATTTGCAATGAGGTCATAGCAACCAAATGTAAACACTTGATTAGCCGTAACCATAAAACAAATGATGCCATTTTTCATAAGAAAAACTCATTCTGAAATTAAACTGTATTCTCTGGCTACTATATTGATATAAGTTCATGGTATATATATATATTTTAAATATCTGTGATGTGTGGATAGCATCCTTACAATTTCTGTCAGTTCATTGAGCTCATTTATTCCTTTTCAATGCGGTTTAGAATGTCGGGGCCGTTTAATACAATTTTAAACTGGTTTAATCGACACTTTATGGGCTTTCATAGGAGGTTTTAAACAAATAATCAGTGCCGAATCGGCGACTCAGCCCGTGCTACTCGCAGCTCTGTTTATGATGATCTGCGTGCTGAGCTTCGAGATTGGTCCAGTATAAATGCACATCTCTGCGCTGATCTGATCCGGGCCAATTTGGTTGCTAAGGAGACTCACAGCATGTGGAGGCTCATGCTACTCTCCACGATCCACACACAACTCACCACACGCCCCATTGAGAGAACCACTAATCACCACCACGAGGAGGTTACCCCATGTGACTCTACCCTCCCTAGCAACCGGGCCAATTTGGTTGCTAAGGAGACTCACAGCATGTGGAGACTCATGCTACTCTCCACGATCCACACACAACTCACCACACGCCCCATTGAGAGAACCACTAATCACCACCATGAGGAGGTTACCCCACGAGACGCTACCCTCCCTAGCAACCGGGCCAATTTGGTTGCTAAGGAGACTCACAGCATGTGGAGGCTCATGCTACTCTCCACGATCCACACACAACTCACCACACGCCCCATGAGAGCGAGAACCACTAATCACCACCACGAGGAGGTTACCCCATGTGACTCTACCCTCCCTAGCAACCGGGCCAATTTGGTTGCTAAGGAGACTTACAGCATGTGGAAGCTCATGCTACTCTCCACGATCCACACACAACTCACCACACGCCCCATTGAGAGAACCACTAATCACCACCACGAGGAGGTTACCCCACGAGACTCTACCCTCCCTAGCAACCGGGCCAATTTGGTTGCTAAGGAGACTCACAGCATGTGGAGGCTCATGCTACTCTCCACGATCCACACACAACTCACCACACGCCCCATGAGAGCGAGAACCACTAATCACCACCACGAGGAGGTTACCCCATGTGACTCTACCCTCCCTAGCAACCGGGCCAATTTGGTTGCTAAGGAGACTTACAGCATGTGGAAGCTCATGCTACTCTCCGATCCACACACAACTCGCCACACGCCCCATGAGAGCGAGAACCACTAATCACCACCACGAGAAGGTTACCCCATGTGACTCTACCCTCCCTAGCAACCGGCCCAATACTGATATCGGATCGGGATTGGTATTGGCTGATACGGAGATTTCAGATATTGCAATCGGAAGAGAAAAAGTATCGGTATCAGTGCATCCCTATTTTTTGGAAAGCAGGAGTTATTAATCATGATCTGGCTCAACTCCTTTGGAACATCAAGGAACCCAATCATTGATTAGTTGTGATCAGACCTGTTGTTGAAGGCCGATTTGTGGTCTGCCAGCACAACGCCGGGGATCTGTCTCGCCCTCAGAAAACGCTGGAAGGACGAGGGCGGTAATGGCTGACTGACAGATGGCTCGTCCAATGAGAGGTTCAAACTAGCAGCCACAGAACTCATGTTTTTCACCAGAGCCTTGACCTGAGAGAGAGTGAGAGAGAGAGAGAGAGAGAGAGAGAGAGATAAAGACAGAAAGAGAGAGAGAGAGAGAGAGAGAAAAAGAGAGAGAAAGAGAGAGAGAGAGACAAACAAACAGTGTGGGTGAGATTATGGTCAAAAATAAAAATAAACAAATGCTCTTTCTTCTTCACTTACTACTTCTCCAATGCTTTGGTTGCTACAGGATACGGGGTCAGAGTGCAGCCACAGTTCACGCCCACTGTGCAGTCCAACCTACAAACAAACGTGAAATAGCCTGTAAGTCCCTGCGAGTGTGAAGATCACATGCAACGCTGCTTGTAACACGACCAACATCTTATCAGGCAGCGTAATCGTTATTACGTCTTAAAATGCAGTCTAGGTAGGCAGCTCACTAGCGTTTTGGTCACCCACCTGTCCAATTTCCAGCATGGAGTGTACATTATTCATGTCGATAACAAACTCCTGTTTCTGCATGTCGTAGACCATCTTTGAGCTGCCGATGTAATCGAACGCTTCCTGTGACAGACACATTCGGCGATCAG
>NC_068281.1:868494-877173 GCF_025860055.1 Xyrauchen texanus
TGTGTGTGTGTGTGTGTGTGTGTGTGTTAGTATGGATGTCACAGTGTGTTATGTATGTGTGTATAGAGAAAATTGTGTGCGTGTGTGTGTAAAACAACAGTGACATTATAAATACAAACTGGCATTTAAAGCGTTAAAATGCTGAAAATGAATGAATAGTTGGTAGATATCATCAGGACTGATGTTGGTTAAAAACGTGGAAAATAATATTAATATATAAAAATATTTTGCAGATAAAATTGTATGTGTGTGTGTTGGTATGGATGTCAGAGTGTGTTTATGTGTGTGTGTGTGTGTGTGTGATGTGTGTGTAAAAACAACAGTGAGGCATTATGTAAACAAACTGGCATTTAAAGAGTTAAAATCCTGAATTATGATCAGAACTGATGTTGGTTAAAAATATCTAAGACTAAGAAATAATATTAATATAATATTTTTATAGCAGTTTTATGACGTGGACATTTTTGTCCTGAGTGTTTTTTAAATCTGTCACTGCACAAAAAATAAAACACATCAAAATCAATGTTGTTGTTGTTAATCATTGACATATCCCAGACTGTGATAATTAAAAAACATTCCCCTTAGCATTTAATATATGGAATTTAATTAATTTGTTGTATTTTGTATTTTCATGAATATAATATCATGTCATTATATAAACAAACTGACATTTAAATGGTTAAAATCATGAAAATGAATGAATATTTGGTAGTTATGATCAGGACTGATGTTGGGTAAATAATTAACCAATGGAAAGTGGAAAATAATATTAAAGCCAATAGGACTTTTGCTTCTTATATGATACAGCTGGCATTTAATATTGAAAAATAGGTTAAATCGTATTATATATAGATATATATATATATATATATATATATATATATATATATATATACTGTGGTGATACTATGGTACAGTGATGAATAAGATCGTAATACTACAGAACTTTTATAAATAAATAAACAGTGCTGGATTATTACCACATTCGTGTAATACAGTATTTACACGGTACTCAAATACCAGATATAACGAACACCCGGTACTATATAACAATAAGTTCTTTGTTAGAGCATTTTAGGGTGGAAAAATCATAATTACTCGCACTGTCACTGATTCTACAGATTATTAATATTATATCTAGATAACTTATATTCAATTGTTGTTCTTGGTGTAAAATAAATTTAAACGCATAACAAAAGTAAATAGAAATATTTCTGCCTCAGGCCAGAACGAGTGAATAATATTCATCCACTCGTGACCACAGACACATTTAAACATGAAGCGATAACATTTATACTCACATGTGTAAAATAAAGCGATGATAATGAGTTTAACGCAGTTTATTGATTTTAAATCTCCCATCTTCCTCATTTAAAGATCTTCAGAATGAAACTGCAACAGCGCGTGTTTACTTCCGGTTCCGCTTTTCCTTATTCGGCATTCTGCGACAGCGCCACAGCGGTCAGTCCTGATCATAACTAACAAATATTCATTTCTTTTCAGAGTTTTAACCCTTTCAATGCCAGCGTGTATACATAATGTCACTGTTGTTTTTTTTATGAAAAAAAGAAAACACTAAAAATGCTAAGGGGATTTATTTTTATTATAATTATTATTTATTTTTTGGATTATCACAGTGTGGGGTATGTCAATGATTAACAACAACATTGATTGTGATGCATTATTATTTTCTATTCAGTGTCAGATTTTAAAAATAAACGCACACTCAGGACTTTTAGAGGACAAAAATGTCCACATCAAAAAACTGCCATAATAATATTATATATTTATATTATTTTCCACTTTCACTGACTTCACTATCCTGATGATGACTACCAAATATTCATTCATTTCAGGATTTTAACCCTTTAAATGCCAGTTTGTTTATATAATGCCACTGTTGTTGTTTTTTACACACACACACACACACACACACACACACACATACAAAACACACTCTGACATCCATGGCAACACACACACACACATACAAAACACTCTGACATCCATGGCAACACACACACACACACACACACACACACATACAAAACACACTCTGACATCCATGCCAACACACACACACACACACACACACACACACACACATACAAAACACACTCTGACATCCATACCAACACACACACACACACGTCATCAAGTATTCAGTTGTCCTGCAGGTCTCTATAATACAGTAAACAGTGAATAGGGGAAAAGCTTGTATTTGCTCCACAGGATAAACATGAGAAAAATGGCGCCATCTGGTGGAAAATATTAAACATTTAAATTTTGAAGACAGGACCCCAGAATGAAAGCAGAATATTACATAATTCATCATTTTATGCTTTAATGGCACTGGGTTCAAATATTATAGTTTAAATGGGAAATTTTTGTCCTGAAGGTCCTGAGTGTAACTATTGTGTGTACACGGTGTGTTATAGATGTATTATAAATGTATTATAAATGTATTATAGATGTATTATAAATGTATTATAGATGTATTATAGATGTATTATTTGTATTATAAATGTATCATAGATGTATTATAGATGTATTATAAATGTATTATAGATGTATTATAGATGTATTATAAATGTATTATAAATGTATTATTTGTATTATAAATGTATTATGATGTATTATTTGTATTATAAATGTATCATAGATGTATTATATATGTATTATAGATGTATTATAAATGTATTATAAATGTATTATAGATGTATTATAAATGTATTATAGATGTATTATAGATGTATTATAGATGTATTATAAATGTATTATAGATGTATCAGCTGTATTATAAATGTATTATAAATGTATTATAGATGTATTATAAATGTATTATAAATGTATTATAGATGTATTATAAATGTATTATATATGTATTATAAATGTATTATAGATGTATTATAGATGTATAAATGTATTATAAATGTATTAAAAAGGTATTATAGATGTATTATAGATGTATTATAAATGTATTATAGATGTATTATAAAGGTATAAATGTATTATATATGTATTATAAATGTATTATAGATGTATTATAGATGTATAAATGTATTATAAATGTATTAAAAAGGTATTATAGATGTATTATAGATGTATTATATATATTGGCATTAACACAAAATTATTGAAAAAAACAAAAATGAAAAAGACAGAAATGACCCGAAGTTCTTACAAAAAACATTTTATTGATTTTAAAAGATGAATACAATTGATTTTAATGAATAATATTTGCCATATTTTTTAAACACACCACATTGTATTATGTGCACATTACTGTAATTATTTTTACACTAATGATACAAATATAATTAGCAGTAAATGCATTATATATTATTGTAAGGTCAAACATGAGAACATTAAACACAGAGATCTGCAAGTCTCTAACAATCATTATTTTCTTAATTTGCTCAGTGTATGTAACACAATTAAAAATCAGAAAATAATTGAAAATATTGTTATTTCTAGATTCAGACACATTTAATGATTCACAGGACAGAACAGATTGTTCTTTTTTTAATGTTGTGATTCATCTCAGAGCTGGTTGGTTTGGTTTAATGCTCTTTATAGAAGAATGTTTCGATCCAATAAATGAATGTTTTCAAAACCAATTGGAGAATCCACTGCTTGGATCTCTAAACATGGTCACTAAATACATCTTGAGGTAACCAAACATGGTTACTGAATTGTGCAGCGGGTAAACATTGCCAGCTTTACTGATGCAGCATGCATGGCGGCTGCAAATGTCGCCTGTGCAGCTCCTGTGCTCAGCAATTTCAATAGAAAATCTACCGCCAGTTTGGACACATATGAGGCCACTAATCCACCTCCAAGCCCCAACAAAAAGATGGTAAGCACAATCAAAATTTTGTAGTAATATGAATCGTGATCTATTCTCATCTCAACCTCTCCTCCTCCTCCTTCTTGTATCGGTAAATTGTATTCCCTCCTTCTTGCAGCCATGAAAACTTCTCTATTCTCCTCTATTATCCTCTGGGCCTTCAGCACAGCCTGTAACATCGGACTGGTGAAGAGTCGGTTCCCCTTCTGCACCAGCAACTCATCCACCTTCTCCAGGAGTTGTGTGACCTGACCTCGGTTTGAAGGGTCTTTGTTGTTAAAGGCCACGAAACGCCTCCCAAATCTTTCCATGAGATCTTGGATCTTTCTGTTTTGTCTTGATAGGAAGTCCTCAATGGAGGTCGATCCAAGTCTATCAGCACGTGAGAATATAATGATGGCATGACGGGTGATTTCCTCAGTAAACATCTCCAGAATCATGTCCACCGTGCGTTGCTGCTCCTCCGTATAGCGCTCTATTGGTATAACCAGCAGGAACGCATGAGGACCGGAGTGAACACAAAGTCAGACAATGTACTAGTTCCTGTTGTACTTCCTCCTGTGTTAGATCTGTGTCAAACAGGCCGGGAGTGTCTATAAGTGCAAGGTTTCGTCTTCCCAGTTTTCCATATTCTCGCTTGCACTCTTTTGTCACTGAGCTCATGCTCAATTGAGCATCAAAACGTTGCCCATCTCCCAAGATGGTGTTTCCTGTAGCACTTTTCCCTGCACCTGTTTTGCCCAGCAGAACCAGTCTCAGTTCGTTAGGTGCCGGGTTTGCTGTCGACGGTTTACCACCAAATGATCCTTGTGCACTCGTGCCAGGGGGGTAAGTTTGAGAAGGTGGACAAATCTTTAGAGTTGGACTCTGATTTTGCCCTTTAGGGTTTCGGTGCCTCCGTCTTTGGCGAACATCGTGGTGACTGTCTGTTCCTGAGAAAAAAGTAATTGTCAGTTCAAAATAAGAATCATGCAAATTGCCTCCAATAATTCCTAAGTAATACTGATATGTTTACAATCTTATAAAAAGAAAAATGGTAAATGGTCTTCACTTATATTGCCCCTTTTTAACCTTTAACTTTGCTATTGGGAGAAACTTTTTCAACGTGTTCAATGTGTGGACCACTAATCACTTATCTCTTACACCTACCACAGTATTATCATGTTTTAGCACAACGTTTGTACTTTACAGACGGTCCCTTACCACACCCGCCACAGTATTAGCACGTTTTAGCACAAAGTGTGGACTCTTCAGACAGTCCTTTACCACAAACGCCACAGTATTAGCATGTTTTAGCACAACGTGTGGACATTTCAGACAGTCCCTTACCACACCCGCCACAGTATTAGCAGGTTTTAGCACAATGTGTGGACATTTCAGATGGTCCCTTACCTTCTTGTATCGTTAAATAGTTTTCCCTCCTTCTTGCAGCCATGAAAACTTCACTATTCTCCTCTATTATCCTCTGGGCTTCCAACACAACCTGTGAAATCGGATTGGTGAAGAGTCGGTTCCCGTTCTGCACCAGCAACTCATCCACCTTCTCCAGGAGTTGTGTGACCTGACCTCGGTTTGAAGGGTCTTTGTTGTTAAAGGCCACGAAACGCCTCCCAAATCTTTCCACGAGATCTTGGATCTTTCTGTTTTGTCTTGATAGGAAGTCCTCAATGGAGGTCGATCCAAGTCTATCAGCATGTGAGAATATAATGATGGCATGACGGGTGAATTCCTCAGTAAACATCTCCAGAATCATGTCCACCGCGCGTTGCTGCTCCTCCGTATAGCGCTCTATTGGTATAACCAGCAGGAACGCATGAGGACCGGGTGAACACAAAGTCAGACAATGTACTAGTTCCTGTTGTACTTCCTCCTGTGTTAGATCTGTGTCAAACAGGCCGGGAGTGTCTATAAGTGCAAGGTTTCGTCTTCCCAGTTTTCCATATTCTCGCTTGCACTCTTTTGTCACTGAGCTCATGCTCAATTGAGCATCAAAACGTTGCCCATCTCCCAAGATGGTGTTTCCTGTAGCACTTTTCCCTGCACCTGTTTTGCCCAGCAGAACCAGTCTCAGTTCAGTTAGGTGCCGGGTTTGCTGTCGCACGGTTTACCACCAAATGATCCTTGTGCACTTCGTGCCAGGGGGTAAGTTTGAGAAGGTGGACAAATCTTTAGAGTTGGACTCTGATTTTGCCCTTTAGGGTTTCGGTGCCTCTGTCTTTGGCTGAACATCGTGGTGACTGTCTGTTCCTGAGAAAAAGTAATTGTCAGTTCAAAATAAGAATCATGCAAATTGCCTCCAATAATTCCTAAGTAATACTGATATGTTTACAATCTTATAAAAAGAAAAATGGTAAATGGTCTTCACTTATATTGCCCCTTTTTAACCTTTAACTTTGCTATTGGGAGAAACTTTTTCAACGTGTTCAATGTGTGGACCACTAATCACTTATCTCTTACACCTACCACAGTATTATCATGTTTTAGCACAACGTTTGTACTTTACAGACGGTCCCTTACCACACCCGCCACAGTATTAGCACGTTTTAGCACAACGTGTGGACATTTCGGACAGTCCCTTACCACACCCGCCACAGTATTAGCACGTTTTAGCACAATGCGTAGTAATTTCAGATGGTCCCTTACCACACCTGCTACAGTATTAGCAAGTTTTAGCATAATATGTGGACTTTTCAGACGGTCCCTTACCACACCTGCCACAGTATTAGCATGTTTTAGCACAAAGTGTGGACTCTTCAGACAGTCCTTTACCACAAACGCCACAGTATTAGCATGTTTTAGCACAACGTGTGGACATTTCAGACAGTCCCTTACCATACCCGCCACAGTATTAGCAGGTTTTAGCACAATGTGTGGACATTTCAGATGGTCCCTTACCTTCTTGTATCGTTAAATAGTTTTCCCTCCTTCTTGCAGCCATGAAAACTTCACTATTCTCCTCTATTATCCTCTGGGCTTCCAACACAACCTGTGAAATCGGACTGGTGAAGAGTCGGTTCTTGTTATGCACCAGCAACTCATCCACCTTCTCCAGGAGTTGTGTGACCTGACCTCGGTTTGAAGGGTCTTTGTTGTTAAAGGCCACGAAACGCCTCCCAAATCTTTCCATGAGATCTTGGATCTTTCTGTTTTGTCTTGATAGGAAGTCCTCAATGGAGGTCGATCCAAGTCTATCAGCATGTGAGAATATAATGATGGTGTGATGGGTGATTTCCTCAGTAAACATCTCCAGAATCATGTCCACCGCGCGTTGCTGCTCCTCCGTATAGCGCTCTATTGGTATAACCAGCAGGAACGCATGAGGACCGGGTGAACACAAAGTCAGACAATGTACTAGTTCCTGTTGTACTTCCTCCTGTGTTAGATCTGTGTCAAACAGGCCGGGAGTGTCTATAAGTGCAAGGTTTCGTCTTCCCAGTTGTCCATATTCTCGCTTGCACACTTTTGTCACTGAGCTCATGCTCAATTGAGCATCAAAACGTTGCCCATCTCCCAAGATGGTGTTTCCTGTAGCACTTTTCCCTGCACCTGTTTTGCCCAGCAGAACCAGTCTCAGTTCGTTAGGTGCGGGTTTGCTGTCGACGGTTTACCACCAAATGATCCTTGTGCACTTTCGTGCCAGGGGGTAAGTTTGAGAAGGTGGACAAATGTTTAGAGTTGGACTCTGATTTTGCCCTTTAGGGTTTCGGTGCCTCTGTCTTTGGCGAACATCGTGGTGACTGTCTGTTCCTGAGAAAAAAGTAATTGTCAGTTCAAAATAAGAATCATGCAAATTGCCTCCAATAATTCCTAAGTAATACTGATATGTTTACAATCTTATAAAAAGAAAAATGGTAAATGGTCTTCACTTATATTGCACCTTTTTAACCTTTAACTTTGCTATTGGGAGAAACTTTTTCAACGTGTTCAATGTGTGGACCACTAATCACTTATCTCTTACACCTGCCACAGTATTAGCATGTTTTAGCACAACGTTTGTACTTTACAGACAGTCCCTTACCACACCCGCCACAGTATTAGCACGTTATAGCACAACGTGTGGACTTTTCAGACAGTCACCACACCCGCCACAGTATTAGCACGTTTTAGTACAATGTGTGGACTTTTCAGACAGTCCCTTACCACACCCGCCACAGTATTAGCACGTTATAGCACAACGTGTGGACTTTTCAGACAGTCACCACACCCGCCACAGTATTAGCAAGTTTTAGTACAATGTGTGGACTTTTCAGACAGTCCCTTACCACACCCGCCACAGTATTAGCAAGTTTTACCACAACGTGTGGACTTTTCAGACGGTCCCTTACCAAACCCGCCACAGCATTAGCACGTTATAACGCAATGTGTGGACATTTCAGACGGTCCCTTACCACACCCGCCACAGTATTAGCACGTTATAGCACAATGTGTGGACATTTCAGATGGTCCCTTACCACACCTGCCACAGTATTAGCACGTTTTAGCACAATGTCTGGACTATTCAGACGGTCCCTTACCACACCCGCCACAGTATTAGCAGGTTATAGCACAACGTGTGGACTTTTCAGATGGTCCATTACCACACCCGCCACAGTATTAGCAAGTTTACCACAACGTGTGGACTTTACAGACAGTCCCTTACCACACCCACCACAGTATTAGCATGTTATAGCACGATGTGTGGACTTTTCAGACGGTCCCTTACCATACCCGCCACAGTATTAGCATGTTTTAGCACAACGTGTGGACATTTCAGACAGTCCCTTACCACACCCGCCACAGTATTAGCATGTTTTAGCACAACGTGTGGACATTTCAGACGGTCCCTTACC
>NC_068281.1:877673-882673 GCF_025860055.1 Xyrauchen texanus
CGACCCCGGCTCTCTGCTCAGGACCCATTCTGTTCCCTCTTGTCTGTCTGTCTTCACTCCTGTCTGTCTGTCTTCTCTCCAGTCTGTCTGTCTTCCCTCCGGTCGTCTGTCTTCCCTCCGGTCTGTCTGTCTTCCCTCCGGTCTGTCTGTCTTCCCTCCGGTCTGTCTGACTTCTCTCCTGTCTGTCTGTCTTCCCTCCGGTCGTCTGTCTTCCCTCCGGTCTGTCTGACTTCTCTCCTGTCTGTCTGTCTTCCCTCCTGTCTGTCTGTCTTCTCTCCGGTCTGTCTGTCTTCTCTCCTGTATGTCTCTCTTCCCTCCGGTCTGTCTGACTTCTCTCCTGTCTGTCTGTGTTCTCTCCTGTCTGTCTCTCTTCCCTCCTGTCTGTCTGTCTTCTCTCCAGTCTGTCTGTCTTCTCTCCGGTCTGTCTGTCTTCTCTCCGGTCTGTCTGACTTCTCTCCTGTCTGTCTGTCTTCCCTCCGGTCGTCTGTCTTCCCTCCGGTCTGTCTGTCTTCCCTCCGGTCTGTCTGTCTTCCCTCCGGTCTGTCTGTCTTCCCTCCGGTCGTCTGTCTTCCCTCCGGTCTGTCTGACTTCTCTCCTGTCTGTCTGTCTTCCCTCCTGTCTGTCTGTCTTCTCTCCGGTCTGTCTGTCTTCTCTCCTGTCTGTCTCTCTTCCCTCCGGTCTGTCTGACTTCTCTCCTGTCTGTCTGTGTTCTCTCCTGTCTGTCTCTCTTCCCTCCTGTCTTTCTGTCTTCTCTCCAGTCTGTCTGTCTTCTCTCCGGTCTGTCTGTCTTCTCTCCGGTCTGTCTGTCTTCTCTCCTGTCTGTCTCTCTTCCCTCCTGTCTGTCTGTCTTCCCTCCGGTCTGTCTGTCTTCTCTCCTGTCTGTCTGTCTTCCCTCCTGTCTGTCTGTCTTCTCTCCTGTCTGTCTGTCTTCTCTCCTGTCTGTCTGTCTTCCCTCCGGTCTGTCTGTCTTCTCTCCGGTCTGTCTGTCTTCCCTCCTGTCTGTCTGTCTTCCCTCCTGTCTGTCTATTTTCTCTCCTATCTGTCTGTCTTCTCTCCTGTCTGTCTGTCTTCCCTCCGGTCTCTCTGTCTTCCCTCCTGTCTGTCTGTCTTCTCTCCGGTCTGTCTGTCTTCCCTCCGGTCTGTCTGTCTTCCCTCCGGTCTGTCTGTCTTCTCTCCGGTCTGTCTGTCTTCCCTCCGGTCTGTCTGTCTTCTCTCCTGTCTGTCTGTCTTCTCTCCGATCTGTCTGTCTTCTCTCCTGTCTGTCTGTCTTCCCTCCGGTCTGTCTGTCTTCCCTCCGGTCTGTCTGTCTTCTCTCCGGTCTGTCTGTCTTCTCTCCTGTCTGTCTCTCTTCCCTCCGGTCTGTCTGTCTTCTCTCCTGTCTGTCTGTCTTCTCTCCTGTCTGTCTCTCTTCCCTCCGGTCTGTCTGTCTTCTCTCCTGTCTGTCTGTCTTCTCTCCTGTCTGTCTCTCTTCCCTCCGGTCTGTCTGTGTCTCATGTGGAGTTCAGAATGAAGATGATAAATAATGCATATGATGCAGCTCTCACTGATGTCTTCTCTCCTGTCTGTCTGTCTTCCCTCCGGTCTGTCTGTCTTCCCTCCGGTCTGTCTGTCTTCTCTCCGATCTGTCTGTCTTCTCTCCTGTCTGTCTGTCTTCTCTCCGGTCTGTCTGTGTTCTCTCCGGTCTGTCTGTCTTCTCTCCTGTCTGTCTCTCTTCCCTCCGGTCTGTCTGTCTTCTCTCCTGTCTGTCTGTCTTCTCTCCTGTCTGTCTCTCTTCCCTCCGGTCTGTCTGTCTTCTCTCCTGTCTGTCTGTCTTCTCTCCTGTCTGTCTCTCTTCCCTCCGGTCTGTCTGTGTTCTCTCCTGTCTGTCTGTCTTCCCTCCGGTCTGTCTCTCTTCCCTCCGGTCTGTCTGTGTTCTCTCCTGTCTGTCTGTCTTCCCTCCGGTCTGTCTGTCTTCTCTCCGGTCTGTCTGTGTTCTCTCCTGTCTGTCTCTCTTCCCTCCGGTCTGTCTGTGTCTCATGTGGAGTTCAGAATGAAGATGATAAATAATGCATATGATGCAGCTCTCACTGATGTCTTCTCTATGGTGTTTCGGGCCTCCTGACGGGAAATCTCCTCACATCAGCTTCCTCTCAGCTTGTGTTGCTGTATGGACCGTACATGCATCGTCTGAACGCATCGAACCTTTCATAATGTATATTAGTCGCTCTGCATTCGTTAAACCTCGACTGTCTCCCGGTTAAAGCTGAGGCGCTCACACACCGAAACAAACACTGAACTGAACCAGAACAAGAGACACACAGACAGAACGATGAACTTTGGGATTTAATTTGATCCTACAGGGACCGAACCAGAGCTGGACTGGTAATCTGGCATACCGGGCATTTTCCCGGTGGGCCGACGCACTTTCAGGCTGTTCAGGAATGGACTGGCCATCGGGGAAACGGGCCGAATGGGCTGTGATAAGCTAAAATGAGCCGCCACATTATGCAGATAAGGCCAGTGAACCCAACACCAGATATAAAGACTGAGAGGACACTAATGAGACCTTCTACTGACTGATGCCCAGAGTGCTCATCTGTGTGAACGTGCATTAGACATGCTGCATGAGGACTGCACATGTGGCCAGGGCAATAAATTGCAAATCGCACACTCACACCCACACACTCACACACACACGCACACACAAACACTCACACTCACATGCACACGCACTGCACACGCACACACACACACACAAACACTCACACTCTCACATGCACACACGCACTCACGCATGCACACACCGCGCACACACACAAACACTCACACTTCACATGCACACACGCACTCACGCATGCACACACACGCACACACAAACACTCACACTCTCACATGCACACACACGCACTCACGCATGCACACACACGCACGCACACACACACACTCACGCACAGACACTCACAAGCATACACACACATACACACTCAAACATGCACAGACACTCACAAGCATACACACACACGTGCACACTAGGGCTGGGATAAACGATTATTTTTGAAACGATTAATCTAGCGATTATTTTTTCGATGCATCGATTAATCTAACGATTCATTTTTCCAGTCCGATTCGATTTCGATTCGATTAATCGACTTGTGACAACACCGGTAATACCGGTTTCATCGGGGTGGGGTGTATAAAATGTAAAAAAAAAAAAACATTTGCCGGGAGTTTGATTGACTGGCGATCTGATCAATCAATCATAATACGCCATTTTTGTCCGACAAAGTAGTCAGGAGAGAGAAGATTAGCGTCGGTGGATTTGAATAATGATTGTAGGCTACTGTACTGACGTCTTTCCGCGGTTAAAACAACAGTCCTTCTGATGTAGGCTTACATTGATGCTATAAATGAACCAAGGAAAAGATGATCGGTTCACGAGCAGCTTTAACTGAGGCAATCTGTCACGACACATTAAAGAGCCACAAAATAGTAGGCCTATTTATGGTTTAATTTTCTTTGAATGACTAAATTTGAAAGTTGAGACTTTATTAAATGTTACCTGCTTGGTCCTGTCTGTCAGCGTTGTCAGTGTCCTCTATGTATTTTTCACGACATTCATAGCTATAAGCGTATTAATAGCTATGAAAACTTTAGGTGTCGACAACGTATATATAGCTTACTCCAACATCGAGTGCAAAGTGGGGAGTTGAAAAAAACTTACGGTGCTCTGTCATCTGCAGCTGCTCCCGGGTGGCGCTAGAATGGAAGGCCATCTCCATTTTGAAAAGACGACATATCACGGAATTGTTTCCTTTTAAATTAAATAATTCCCATACTTTAGAGGAACGAGTGCGTGCCGCCTTGCACTTCTGATAGTCTGAGAAACAAACTATTAGAAAATTGCGAACACAGTATATTAGCTTTCCAGTGGCTCCTAAAGCTAAGGAAACTCATTTTAAAATATTCAATGGGGTATAACCCGTCAAGTGAATTCTTAAGACAACGATTTAATTTTGAAGTAAATGCCTGCACTTTTTGTCAAATTGACATAGAGACAACTGATCATCTTTTTTTTTCTTGTCTGTTTTCAAATACTTTTTGGAAAAATATGTCCTATTGGTTGGAATCAAAGATTCGATCACTGCCCACTTTTGCTAGGGAACATGTTATGTTTGGAATGATGTTGGAAGAGAAAAGAAATGAATTTCTTATTAATGTAATGTTGATACTGGGCAAATTTTTTATTCACAAGTCAAAATGTATGAAGACGAAACCTTATTTTTCGATATTTAAAAGAGACTTAATTTGTAATTTCTTTCCAGCGTTGGAATGTGTAAAAAGTAAAAAGGCCCAGAAATTGGCTGGAATAATAAGAGACCTTGAGCTCTTAAAAGAGGAATAAAGTGACCCCTCTGTATTTGTATTTTTATTTTATATAAGTTTATGTATTTATTTATTTATTTTTTATTTTATATTCTGTTTTTTTTGTTCTGTTCTTGTGTTCAATAAAAAAAAAAAAATATATAAAAAAAACTTCTATAGTCTGAGGAGCCACTCGTGTTGACGCCGGCGCCGCCATCTTTGTTTTGGGTCTGACAATTCGACGCGCATATTTTGCGTCGACGTCATCCCAGCCCTAGTGCTGGTGCATTGCCGTGGCGCTAGAATGGAAGGCCATCTCCATTTTGCAAAGACAACATATCACGGAATTGTTTCCTTTTAAATTAAAGAATTGCCATACTTTAGATGAACGAGTGCGTGCCGCCTTGCACTTCTGGTAGTCTGAGGAGCCACTCGTTCCAATAGGGGCTGGCTGCAGACTACGGGGCGAAGCGGAAATACGTCACCTCCACTGCGCCGGAGCGCATATATACGTCACCTCTTCTGCGGCCTTATACTGTCTATGACTGCGACCGAGCGTATATATATATATATATATATATATATTTATTTAACCGAGCGCATATATACGTGACCTCACCTAATCTTCACACACAATATCAAAGCAGTATACTAAACTT
>NC_068281.1:890173-892673 GCF_025860055.1 Xyrauchen texanus
AAAGGTATAAAAGTTTTATTTAGCAAGCATGTAACCACCTAGAACAATTTACAGCAAATACAGGTAATTTACTATGGAAATATATGGTTTTTAAAGCTTTTTAACAGTTATAGCGCCACCTATTGTCCAATCTCCATAAAAGTTTGTACACTTCTTTAGAATTATATGTTGCATGTGCTCACCAACCTTCGTGAAGTTTTGACTTTTCATTTAGGATTTAAAGGCTTTTGAGTATATTTTGCCACACCCATTTTCTAGATGACCCTGTTATAGCTATCCAAAGGGTAAAGTACCAAAGTTTTTTGATAACTATTGACAAAGAGAGTCCAGAGAATTGTACTGCATTCATTTGATTGAGTTTGAGCTAAAAAGATGGGACTAGATCGCAAAAGTATGTTTTTTACATAATCCTGAATATTTCATGAACGATTTGATTGACAGCAGTGCTACTTGAGGCAAAGTGGTTCAGAATGAGGGAATCTAAGATATGATATGCATATTGTGTCTATGTGTGAAAGTCAGCGTGATCACTGAGGCGTAAACCTCGTTAGTGACTCTCGGTGTCCGATTTCTTTCAAATTTCTCACAGACGTCTATTGAGCACGTTACCGTGGAGATGTAGTGCGTGTGGAGGCTTCACGCTATTCACGCACAACTCACCACACGCCCCACCGAGAACGAGGAGGTTACCCCATGTGACGCTACCCTCCCTAGCAACCGGGCCAATTTGGTTGCTAAGGAGACCTGACTGGAGTCACTCAGCACACCCTGGATTCAAACTCACGACTCCAGGTGTGATAGTCAGCGTCAATACTCGCTGACATACCCAGACCCTCCCTAGCAACCGGGCCAATTTGGTTGCTAAGGAGACCTGACTGGAGTCACTCAGCACACCCTGGATTCAAACTCACGACTCCAGGTGTGATAGTCAGCGTGAATACTCGCTGACATACCCAGACCCTCCCTAGCAACCGGGCCAATTTGGTTGCTAAGGAGACCTGACTGGAGTCACTCAGCACGCCCTGGATTCAAACTCACGACTTCAGGTGTGATAGTCAGCGTCAATACTCGCAGAGATACGTAGACTCCCCGCAGTGTTGTTATGATTAGCATTTCTTGAACATCTGTTTAGGTGAGACAAACTTTATTAAACATGATATCTCTGTCAACCAGAACTCAAGCTGATAATAAAACTCGGTCATTGAATATCATATACGTCGCACAGGCGAGTGTCATATTTTACAATCCATCATATTCCTCACTCTAATGACCAGGGGATGAAGACAAATGGGAATTCTCTTTAACGCCGCAGGCGTCTGTCCCATGAGCGGAGACGGAAGTGTGTTTCTCATGATAATTGCATGAGCCGTTTAATCTGTGTCTGATGGAAATATTCGCTGATGTCTGTCGCTCGAGGAGCTCCGGGCCTGACAGAACGGCCAAAAATGTGAACATATTTTTACTTACAGAGCTTTATATGTTTGTGTGATATTTGTGCATGTGTACAGTGTGTAACCCTACAACAGTGCACCCACGAGTCTCTATGACATTCTGGCATTCTGACTCCAGCCAGGTCTCCTTAGCAACCAAATTGGCCCGGTTGCTAGGGAGGGTCGAGTCACATGGGGTAACCTCCTCGTGGTCGCTATAATGTGGTTCTCGCTCTCGGTGGGGCGTGTGGTGAGTTGTGCGTGGATGTTAGGGCTGAAACGATTAGTCAACATTAGAGACAACGTCGGCAATAACAAATTGTCGACAAAAATATTAATTGTGGAATATTCGTGTGAATTGATTTAACACAACATGAAATGTTTTGAAACGCTAATGATGACACGGGAGAGAAGGACTTCAGTTCACAGTCCACACGCACTCCAAACTTTCCACACAGATTCAGCTAATGTAGATCGCACAGTATCATTATACAAACATGTAAAATAAGTAAATACAGAAGCAGTGTCGTCGTGAAATAAAGCAGAGCCGTACCTGCTGTTCCGCTTGAACAAAACTTGCCTGTCAGAGCGTCTAAAAAGGAAACACTGCGCCGTTATATCCTGTATTTAGTTGCAGCACTAGTGGATGCTGCGGAGAATAGCGAAGTCTCCACGAGCGCTACGTCTCCATGGTAACGCACTCAAGTCACGTGATAAGATGCGCGGTTTGACGGCCTCAGATGCAACTGAGATTCGTCCTCCGCCACCCGGATTGAAGCGAGTAACCGCGCCACCACGAGGACTCAGAGCGCATTGGGAATTGGGCGTTCAACCCGATGGCGTGAAACTGAAAATGCTTCTTCTGCCATTATCTTTTTGCTTTGGTGCCGCTAGTGGCCCAGAAATGAAACATTTCACCTTTAACTTCAAGTCTTGAGCTGTGAAATAATGAAAAGTGCAACTCTACATTTTCATGCGACTTGTGCTGAGTAATTATATTAAGTATACACAAATAATTAGCTAAATAAAAAATAGAAACTAGAGCCAAAAATAATTTTACAAAGTCATAA
>NC_068281.1:895173-897673 GCF_025860055.1 Xyrauchen texanus
TAGGCCCAGCGTACAGATATGATTTATATATGGTTTGTGTTTAAACCCAAGAGGCTTTTATAAAAGCCACTAGTGTGTGTGTGTGTGTGTGTGTGTGTGTGTGTGTGTAGGGAGAGTATCTGTGTGCTGTGACATCTTCATTTATAATACAACAGAGCTGCAGGACATGTAGAGCTCATAAACCCCAGTGTGCGCCAACAGACAGGACACAGTCCCACACTGTACATTATTAACTACACTGAGAGACTTAATCACTGGTTAACAGAGGACAGGTGGAGAGATGAGAAGAGACAAGATGAGAATAAAAGAACAGATGAGACGAAAATAGAAAAGGGAAATAGAGACGAGAAGAGACAAGAAAAGAAAAGAAGAGGTGAGATGAGAAGAGACGAGAAGAGACGAGAAGAGACAAGAAGAGATGAGAAGAGATGAGAAGAGGTGAGAAGAGATGAGAAGAGATGAGAACAGAAAAGAAGAGATGAGACGAGAAGAGACGAGAAGAGGTGAGAAGAGATGAGAAGAGACAGAAGAGACGAGAAGAGAGAGAGAGAACAAGAACAGAAAAGAAGAGATGAGAAGAGATGAGAAGAGATGAGAAGAGATGAGAAGAGACAGAGACGAGAAGAGATGAGAACAGAAAAGAAGAGATGAGAAGAAAAGAGACTAGAAGAGACGAGAAGAGGTGAGAAGAGATGAGAAGAGACAAGAAGAGACGAGAAGAGGTGAGAAGAGATGAGAAGAAACAAGAACAGAAAAGAAGAGACGAGAACAGAAAAGAAGAGATGAGAAGAGAAGAGATGAGAAGAGATGAGAAGAGACGAGAAGAGATGAGAACAGAAAAGAAGAGATGAGAAGAGAAGAGACCGAGAAGAGACTAGACAAGAGACAGAAAAGAAGAGACGAGAAGAGACGAGAACAGAAGAGAAGAGATGAGAAGAGACGAGAAGAGATGAGAAGAGACGAGAAGAGACGAGAACAGAAGAGATGAGAAGAGACTAGAAGAGACGAGAAGAGATGAGAAGAGACGAGAAGAGATGAGAAGAGGTGAGAAGAGATGAGAAGAGACAAGAACAGAAAAGAAGAGACCAGAAGAGATCGAGAACAGAAAAGAAGAGATGAGAAGAGACTAGAAGAGATGAGAAGAGACGAGAAGAGATCTAGACTGAGAAGAGATGAGAACAGAAAAGAAGAGATGAGAAGAGAAGAGACGAGAAGAGACTGAGAAGAGATCGAGAAGAGGTGAGAAGAGACAAGAAGAGACAAGAAGAGATAAGAAGAGATGAGAAGAGATGAGAAGAGACAAGAACAGAAAAGAAGAGACTAGAAGAGAAGAGATGAGAACAGAAAAGAAGAGATGAGAAGAGAAGAGACGAGAAGAGATGAGAAGAGACGAGAAGAGACGAGAAGAGACAAGACGAGAAGAGATGAGAACAGAAAAGAAGAGATGAGAAGAGAAGAGACGAGAAGAGAAGAGACAGACTAGAAGAGATGAGAAGAGACAAGAACAGAAAAGAAGAGACGAGAAGAGACGTGAACAGAAGAGAAGAGATGAGAAGAGACGAGAAGAGACTAGAAGAGACGAGAACAGAAAAGAAGAGACTGAGAAGAGACGTGAACAGAAGAGAAGAGATGAGAAGAGACGAGAAGAGATGAGAAGAGACGAGAAGAGACGAGAACAGAAAAGAAGAGACGAGAAGAGAAGAGACTAGAACAGAAAAGAAGAGACAGAAGAGAAATGAAGAGACGAGAAGAGACAAGAACAGAAAAGAGACGAGAAGAGACAAGAGGAGACAAGAAGAGACGAGAAGAGACGAGAACAGAAGAGAAGAGATGAGAAGAGACAAGAAGAGACGAGAAGAGAAGAGACGAGAACAGAAAAGAAGAGACGAGAAGAGACGAGAACAGAAAAGAAGAGACTAGAAGAGAAAAGAAGAGACGAGAAGAGACAAGAACAGAAAAGAAGAGACGAGAAGAGACAAGAGGAGACAAGAAGAGACGAGAAGAGACGAGAACAGAAAAGAAGAGACGAGAAGAGATGAGAACAGAAAAGAAGAGATGAGAACAGAAGAGACGAGAAGAGACGAGAAGAAACGAGAACAGAAAATAAGAGACGAGAAGAGACAAGAAGAGACGAGAAGAGACAAGAACAGAAAAGAAGAGACGAGAAGAGACAAGAAGAGACGAGAAGAGACAAGAACAGAAAAGAAGAGACGAGAGGAGACGAGAAGAGACGAGAACAGAAAAGAAGAGATGAGAAGAGAAAAGAAGAGATGAGAGGAGAAAAGAAGAGATGAGAAGAGACGAGAAGAGATGAGAAGAGGTGAGAAGAGATGAGAAGAGACGAGAACAGAAAAGAAGAGACGAGAAGAGACGAGAAGAGACGAGAAGAGACGAGACGAGAAGAGATGAGAACAGAAAAGAAGAGATGAGAAGAGAAGAGACGAGAAGAGGTGAGAAGAGATGAGAAGAGACAAGAAGAGACAAGAAGAGATGAGAAGAG
>NC_068281.1:910173-920173 GCF_025860055.1 Xyrauchen texanus
GTGGAAGTAAAGCCCAGAAAGAGGCTTTAGAAGGTCATATATTGTTTATTTCCATTTATTTAAATAAAGTGATCCAATGAAAACCAAGAATTTGTCCAGCAGTTAATAACAAACACAGACACCGTTTAATCCTCACGAAGACACTCATGACTATTAAACTAATCAAACGCGGCTCATTTAATGGCTGTGACCTGATTAAGATGGCGGGATAACCCTCCAATTAAACTCCTGTGCAATTATAATCAATGCCCCACTAAGACCCTTCTGGAACGCCGATTCTCCACTGTACAAACTCCTCAAAGCCACACGGAGCTCGAGAAACAAGAGGATCAAACACCTCACAATGCCAAGAGAGAGAGAGAGAGAGACAGAGAGAGAGAGAGAGAGAGAGACAGAGAGAGAGAGAGAGAGAGAGAGAGACAGAGAGAGAGAGAGAGAGACAGAGAGAGACAGAGAGAGAGAGACAGAGAGAGACAGAGAGAGAGAGAGAGAGAGAGAGAGACAGAGAGAGAGAGAGACAGAGAGAGACAGAGAGAGACAGAGAGAGAGAGAGAGACAGAGAGAGACAGAGAGAGAGAGAGACAGAGAGAGACAGAGAGAGAGAGAGACAGAGAGAGACAGAGAGAGAGAGAGAGACAGAGAGAGACAGAGATTGATTTGATTTTTAAACAAACATTTATTCCAGAAAAATTAAAAACATTTAAATTAAAATAAAAATTACATCATGTTTATAAAAGATGTGAAAAGTAAATTCCATCTTCAAACACAGAACACAATACCTCTCTACAACACCATGTGTTTATAAACACTTCCATACAGTTCAAATCTTTATAAAAATAAAAGTCAATTAACATTCTCGATTTAATCATGGCTGTAAACATCATTACAACATCATAATCACCCTTTTGTTCAACTTTTCTCTTTCTACTAACATATATTGCCATTTTTGCCTTGCCTATAATAAAATTGATTAATTGACATTCTTGTTGTCTTCTTCGAGTGTATTTAAAACCAAAAATAAAAATGGACACAGTAAAATTTTCATCAAAACAACTGAACATGTCTTTCAGCAAGTCAAATAAAGGCTTAAGTCTTGAGCAGTGCATAAACACATGAAAAATTGTCTCTCTTTGGGAACAAAAAGGACACTCATGATTAACATTTGGATTTAAAATAGAAATAAAAGAATTAACAGCAATTATACCATGTATAATTCTCCACTGTAAGTCTCCAATTCTTTTTGTTAATGGTGGCTTATAGAGTGCCCTCCACTCGGTTTTACATCTCTATCAGAAAAAATTTTACGCCAAGGTGAATCAACTCTTCCATGCAGACCTTTTTTGTTAAAAACTTTTACACAAGCATTGTACAACTTTTTCCCCGACTTCATATAAGTCCATGTCTGGTACATTTTCCAAAAAAATTCCAGAGTGTTCTTCTATATCTGGGGACAAAAAACACCTTGGGAAAGCATCTTTATCATTGGGTAGATGTTTCTCAGCAAAAAAAAAGTCCAGCATGTTCATTTCTTTTACTGTGAGTGCAGATTGCAAATTCTGAAGAAATTTTACCACAATTCGGATTGATTTAACACCTAAAGAGGCAGCTACGTCTTCCACATTTTTAAAATTTGGACCAGACACATTAATTAAACTCCCCAATGTTACAATCTTAGATTTGATGCACGCACCATTTAGTAGACCACAAGTATCCAAAATATCCAGACGGGCACCATATATTATGGGTTCTTCCAGTAGCCAAAAAAGAGAATCTGTGCTCTCAGTCCTTTTCAATTTAAAAAGGTCCCATATTCTAAACAGATTTTTGTAAAAAACAGGAAGTCTTGATGTACTGAGTTTTTTGGATCCACCAGGAATAAGTGTTTGTCCAGACAGAGTTCATCAACAGATTTAAGAATAGTGCAGGCCACTGATTTCCAAGCCAAAGTTTCTGAGCTGGTAAGGAAGCGTTGTATAAATTGTAGTCGAAAAGCCGCAGTCCTACTTTGTATATGAACAAGTCCTTGGCCTCCTTCTTCTTTTTTAGATACAAAATGTTGTGTGGTATCCAGTGTAATTTGTCCCAAAAGAAATCTAATAGAACAGACTGAATTTTCCCAAGTAAGCTAGCTGGTGGATCAATGCAAGCCATCCGGTGCCACAAAGAGGAAGCCACCAAATTGTTGATGACTAAAGTGCGTCCCCTGTAGGATAAATTTGGTACAAGCCATTTCCATTTTTCAAGTCGGCTCTTTAGTTTTTCGACTGTTCCTATCCAATTTTTTGGGCTGCTACTTCGTTACCTAAGAATACTCCCAAATACTTCAGACCATTTCTTGTCCAGTGCAAACCATCTGGAAGATTTGGTACTCCATTTTTCCATTGACCGATCAAAACTGCCTCGCTTTTGTTCCAGTTAATCCTTGCAGAAGAAATTAGGCTAAAATCTTTTAATGTCGTCAAAAGTAAGTCTATATCATTTTGCTTATTTGTCATTATAATAACATCGTCTGCATATGCAGACAGACATAAAGAAGTTTTAAAATTGGGTAAAAACACCCCTTCTAAAACTCTCCTTAAAACACTTAAAAGCGGTTCTATTGCAAGAGTGTATAATAGCCCTGACAAAGAACAACCCTGTCTTACCCCACGACACACTTTAAAAGGAGCACATAAGCCACCATTAATCTTCAGTAGACTCTCAATATCACAGTATAAGACTTTAATATAAGCTAAAAATTTAGAATTAAAACCAAAAGCTTGGAGAGTCTTCCATAAATAATTGTGTTCTACGCGGTCAAAAGCTTTTTCTTGATCTAAAGAAATCAATCCTAAGTCAAGACCAAACATATTAGAAACATCAAACATATCTCTAATTAAATGAATATTATCAAAAATTGACCTCTTAGGTACACAATATGACTGGTCAGGATGGATAATTTCAGCTAAAACTTTTCCCAAACGGGTAGCTAGTGTTTTGGACAACAGTTTATAATCGCAACACAACAGAGATACAGGTCTCCAGTTTTTATATCGCTCAATATTCCCTTTTTAGGCAAAAGGGTCAAAACCGCTCTTCTGCAACTCAAAGGCAAAAGTCCTTTGGCTAAACTATCATTGAGAACAATTAGCAAATCTTCTCCAATGATTGACCAAAGAGATTTGTAAAATTCAACAGGGATTCCATCTAATCCAGGAACTTTGCCATTCTCCATGCCCTGTAGAGCTTTAGATAATTCTTCTAAGCCAATAGGCTTTGTAAGTGCCATATTTGCTCTTTCTGACACTTTAGGTAATTTTTCAAAGAAAAACTGTTCTATATCTTTCTCTTCTTTATATTCAGATTTATAAAGATTTTCATAAAAACTGACTGCTCTTTCTCTTATTTCTGTTGAACCTGATAATAAAGATCCAGACTCAGAGAGCAGTGAATGAATAAAACGTTTCTGTCCATTTTTTTTTCTAAGCTGAAAAAATATTTTGATGGAATATCCATCTGTTCTATGGTCTTAAAACGCGATCTAACTAAAGCACCCTGTGCTTTCATCTCTTGTAGGTCAGACAGAGCGGTTTTCTTTAGAAAAAGAGAATCAATAAAAGCTTTATTTCCACCTAGTTGTGCCATATCTTGAAGTTTCAGAATTTCAGTTTCCAGATTTCTCATAGACTTAGCTGTCTCCCTTGTGATATTTTGAGTGTACTGTTGACAAAAAAGTTTGATTTGGACCTTGCCAAAATCCCACCAACTCTGCAAAGAGGAAAAAGAATCTTTTTATTTTTAAAACTTTCCCAAAAAAGCAAAAGCCTCTTTAAAAGAAGCATCATTTAAAAGAGTGGTGTTAAAATGCCAATATGCACTCCTTGGTGACACAGAATTTAAAAAACACTGCAAATAACTACACTGTGGTCGGAAAAACCAACTGGATTTATTATACAACTCTTAAAAACACTGTGATGATGTTTGAAACTGTAAAATCTGTCCAATCTCGCTAAAGACAATAAATTATCATGGGCGTGAGCCCACGTATATTGTCTTGAAGTCCCATTTAAATTTCTCCAGACATCACATAGGTCATTCTTTTCAATTATCTCACAAAGTCGCTTACGGGAAGGCATGTGTGGTTCTATGTGGTTGCGATCGATATTTTGTTCAACACAATTAAAATCTCCACCAAGGAAAAGATATTCTTCATTACTACATTTATCTAGTGTTGAGCATAAAACATCCATAAAAGCCACTCTTTCTAAAGGTAAAGTGGGGGCATACACACAAATAAAAACCAGAACATATTTTTTCAAAAATGGTTTGAATTTTCAAGAGTCTCCCTTTCACGATTTCTTCTATTTTAAAAGAACATGGAGTAAAATTTTTCACGAACAAGATGGTAACTCCACCACTACGTGAAGTTTTATGACTTAAAAAATACAACCATTCCATTCTTTTGTCCAGTCTGTAGCGTTTTTATCATCACTGTGTGTTTCTTGTAAAAAAGAACATCAAGTTTTTCTGTTTCATTGTTTCAGTACACCTGCATTCTTTTAACTTCATCCCTGGCTCCGTTTACATTTAAGGATGCAATACGGATATCTGCCATGAGTAAAGAAAAAATGAAACAAAACAATAAAAACCAAACAGAAAACCACAACCAGTGAAGATAAAATAATTATACCACTTTGTCATCATTATTGTTCAGTTGATTTTGGATTTTTGCCATAATTTTTTTCAGTCGATATACTTCTGTATCCAGAAAGTAACCCTCACTCATTAAACTCCTAGTGCTTACCACAAACCGTTTCAGGTCTGGGAAGAAATCAACAATCTGTACACCTCTCTGATTTTTTGTCAATTTTAGAAACATCTTAATTTCATCAGCACTATAGTCATCACATTTCCATTCACTCTGTGAAAAACTTGAAACACTGGAGTCAGAAAACTCACTTTCACTGTCAACATTGTCTGTGTCATTCTTTTGTTCTTTTCTTGCTTGTTTTGAATTTTCCTTTCTGTCTTTCTTTTTTCTTTTAACAGGAGTTTTGAAGACATCGTGATCCATGTCTACCTCACACAAATGTACATTGTCTGATAAAGGTTCTATATCAGATAAGCAGTTCAGCGAACTTTTTTGTGTGTCTATTGGTTTTTCTATGACAGTGGATTTTTCAAGCAAGGTCACATTCATTTGATCATCAGCCGTATCATTATTTTCTTTGATCTCAACCATATTTTGAGCGGTTTCAACAATCCGTTCACAAGGCACTGTGTTTATTGTGTGCTTGGCAGACTGTACTGGATTCAAAAGTACTGACACAGAAGAACCAGTAACACACTCTTCTTGTACTGTCTTCTCATCGACTTGTTTCGCGTGTGTACTCTCGTTTTCGGGACAGGCGCGAGCCAAATGTCCGTTTCTTCCACAGCCGAAACATTTTAATGTGTCAGTAGATACATAGACAGTATAATCAAAATTATCAGATCTGACTTTCAGATTTAAATTCAGGTCTGTTCTATTTTCACTCAGGATCATATAAGTGAATCTCCTGAACGACACCACATGTTTGATCAAGTCCGATTTACTCCCGATCGTGATCTTTTTCACTGGAGCAACCAACTTCCCAAACCGTGACAGTTCTTTAGTCAAAGCCTCGTCTTTGATAAAAGGTGGGACATTTGACAAAATTACTTTCTTAGCAGGGGTTGAAAGAGGAAGCACAGGTGTAAAAAGGCCATGAATCACAACTCCTCTTTCTACAATAACATTTGCATTCTCCACAGTGTTTAAAAACAAACAACTGCGTTGCTCATCCTTGATGCTGCAAGAATGCTCTTGTGCCCAACGATCTCACCGATGGCCAAGATACAATCTTCCACACTTGCAGCGGCCACCACTTTAACCCCATGGCGCCGCGTTAGTGAACCGAGTGAATCAACACTTTGGGCTGCCATGCCCCTGGTGATACACCGGTACACCCGTGAAACAATATATAGTTTTATCTACTCAATGCAGATTAAAGGTTTTTTTTTTTTTTTTTTTAGAAAATAGCAAAGTTCAAGTAAGGAAAAGCCACAGCGGGCAGAAAAACACTCGAACTCACCGCACACTCTCCACGCTCACTCAGCAACCGCTCACGCATGCGCACGACACACAGAGAGAGAGAGAGAGAGAGAGAGAGAGAGAGAGAGAGACAGAGAGACAGACAGAGAGAGAGAGAGAGAGACAGAGAGAGAGAGAGAGAGAGACAGAGAGAGAGAGAGAGAGAGAGGTGTAATTGAATTCTGCTTTAGTGCATCTATACATCAAGACGCTAATTCACTTGTCCTGCCTTTGTCTTCCAACGATCCGATGCACAGGAAATCCAAACGAGGCCAAATTAGTCAGCCAATCTGTGGGAGAGAAACGAGCGAGTGGAGGTCTTCAGTTCTGGAACGCTACGCTCGCCACAGAGGATCTCAAGCTAATTTCCAATGAGAGTTTGGAAACTGAGCCAAACCACAAAGCCACAAAGGAAGGAAGTTCCTCCAAACTACAAACTCCATTAAAGCCGAGCGGAGGTTACGAGCATCCAGGGAACCCATTTCAAGACATGATTGATGATGAAAGCCAACGGACTACAACGTCACTCCAACGTCTATGAGATTAGCGGCTCTGAACAACACGGCGATATTCCTTTAGGATGAATCCAGGTTATTCCGCAGAAAGATCGACCGTTACTCTTCAGGTTTTAGATAACTCTGTTTCCATGCGATAGACATCCTTAAATTCAATTCATCTTAAAAGCACAACGTTAAATCCTTTTTCATGCCATGTCTGAATTTGACGGAACAGGATCACTTTGATCTTTCCAAGCATTCCATAAAGTTCCGTGAATTAAGTACAACATCAAAACTGAACGTGATATCTGAAGCTCTGGCGAGCAGCTGGTGTGGTCGAGTCTTCCTCGGATTTACATGAACGCCACCACAAAGTTTCAATTACCAGATTCCCACATTTAAATATTCCCATCTGTATTTATTTCCAAAAATAAAGATAGAAAATAATAAAGGAATAAAGACTAATTATATTTGTTTTATCAAGACATTTATTCCTTTTTTTTTATTTTTTATTATTACATTTATTTATTTATTATTTATGCAGGTTTGGGCCTCCATACTAAAAAGGCTCCCTTTATAGCAAAAATATAGCAAAATGGGTACATTCTTTCCGACTAACATGAATGCAACATATTCTCTGTAGAGTTTATAACAAACAAAAGTAATTGTGTAAAACTGTCTAAGGCCACATCCACACTAATGCATTGTAATTTGAGTACTCCGCTTTCAGTTTCCTAAAGTCGTGATTTTCCTAATGACACGTTAATGGAGAGCGCTTTTGAAAATGTATTACAAAAATAAAATTAAAGAAATAAGAATTAATATTTTGAATGAAAGCCTATTTTTTTAGGACCATTAATTTTAGAATTGTGAAATAGCTGGGGTGACACCAGTCAGGTCTCCTTAGCAACCAAATTGTCCCGGTTGCTAGGGAGGATAGAGTCACATGGGGTAACCTCCTCGTGGTCGCTATAATGTGGTTCTCGCTCTCGGTGAGGCGTGTGGCGAGTTGTGTGTGGATGCTGCGGAGAATAGCATGAGCCTCCACACACGCTACGTCTCCATGGTAACACGCTCAACAAGTCACGTGATAAGATGCACGGATTGACGGTCTCAGACGTGGAGGCAACTGAGATTCGTCCTCCACCACCTGGATTGAGGCGAGTCACTACGCCACCACGAGGACTTGGAGCGCATTGGGAATTGGGCGTTACACATTGGGGAAAAAACATGAAAAAAAAAATAGAAACTTTTTCGGGACACTGTATTTTAAAGACAATTTTGTAAAAATCCAAATAACTTTACAGATCTTTATTATAAAGGGTTTAAACAATGTTTCGCATGCTTGTTCAATAAACCAAAAACAATGAATGAACATGCACCTGTGGAACGGCTTACAGACTGTTGGCAATTAAGGTCACACTTGGGACACTAAAGAGACCTTTCTACTGACTCTGAAAAAAAAAATAGAAAGATGCCCAGGGTGCCTGCTCATCTGTGTGAACGTGCATTAGGGATGCTGCATGGAGGCATGAGGACTGCAGATGTGGCCAGAGCAATAAACTGCAATGTCTGTACTGTGAGACAACTAAGACAACGCTACAGGGAGACAGGAAGGACAGCTGATCATCCTCGCAGTGGCAGACCAACACCTGCACAGGATCGGTAAATCCGAATTTCACACCTGTGGGACAGGTACATCAACAACAACTGCCCGAGTTACACCAGCAATGCACAATCCCTCCATCAGTGCTCAGACTGTCCGCAATAGTCTGAGAGAGGCTGGACTGAGGACTTGTTGGCCTGTTGCAAGGCAATAACGCCGCCTACGGGCACAAACCCCCTTCACTGGACCAGACTGGACTGGCAAAAGTGCTCTTCACTGACGAGTCGCGGTTTTGTCTCATCAGGGGTGATGGTCGGACTCGAGTTCAAAGGAATGAGCATTACACCGAGGCCTGTACTCTGGAGCGGGATCGATTTGGAGGTGGAAGGTCTGTCATGGTTTGGGGCGGTGTGTCACAGCATCATCGACTGAGCTTGTTGTCATTGCAGGCAATCTCAGTGCTGTGCGTTACAGGGAAGACATCCTCTACCCTCATGTGGTCCTGCAGGCTCATCCTGAATTGACCCTCCAGCATGACAATGTCACCAGACATACTGCCCATTCTGTGTGTGATCTCCTGCAAGACAGGAATGCCAGTGTTCTGCCATGGCCAGTGAACAGCCCGGATCTCAATCCCATTGAGCACGCCTGGGACCTGTTGGATCGGAGGGTGAGGGCTAGGACCACTCCCCCCAGAAATGTCCAGGAACTTGTCCAAGTGCCTTGATGGAGGAGTGGGGCAACATCTCACAGCAAGAACTGGCACATCTGGTGCAGTCCATGAGGAGGAGCTGCACTGCAGTACTTAATGCAGATGGTGGCCACACCAGATACTGACTGTTACTTTTGTTACCCTCCTTAGTTCAGGGACACATTATTAAATTTCTGTTAGTCACATGTCTGTGAAACTTGTTCAGTTTATGTCTTAGTTGCTAATTTGTGGGCTGGAATTATTCCTTAAGTAATGACAGAACTGTAGCAGCAGACCTTGTGTGCAGCCCTCTTTGTGTGAACACCTATCTCGGGTAAAGACCTGCGAATCTATCTGCACGAGTCCACCAAGCAAGGACACTGACAAGGAGCCAGCCACTATGCTAAGTTTTGCCCCTTCTCTCTTTTTCCTCATAGCTATTCTTTATTCTACTCGTAATATGTATTTTCAGAATATTCCTGTTGTTTCATGTAGGTGAAAATCAACTATGCACTCCAGAGCACCTTAGGTCACTTAGCACTGCCTCTCCACAGCCCCTCTCCATCTCTGTTGGACTGTGGAACTGCCAGTCAGCTGACAACAAAGCAGACTTCATTCTGGCCTTTGCCAGTCAGTCAAAACTCAATGTTTTGGCTCTGACTGAGACATGGATCTGCAGAGACTCACTCAGCTCTCTCTACTGACTTCACTTTCACCCACACCCCTCATCTGAATGGGCGTGGGAACAGGTTTGCTCATTTCAAACTCATGGAAATTCACTCCGCTCTTTTCTCTGCAATAGCACATCTTTTGAATGTCATTTACATTTATGCATTTGCACTTATTACAGGGACAATCCTCCCGGGCTCAAGGACACAATGGTGGTGGCTGTGGGGATTGAACCAGCAACCTTCTGATTACCAGTTATGTGTTTAGTCCACTACGCTACAACCACTCATGCAACTTTGCTGAAGAGCTAGATGTATTGCTGTCCTCATTCAGCTGAGGACACTGGTTTTCTGTTACTCTCTCTTCTTCTTTACCTCTTACTCCACCAATGGTCTCCTTTTGCTGCAACCTCTTCTTCCATAGTCTCTGCATCCATTCCCTCCACT
>NC_068281.1:932673-957673 GCF_025860055.1 Xyrauchen texanus
TAATATTAATATTAATATGAAAATTGGGGTCTGTGCATCTCAGCGAATATTGACACTGACTATCACACCTGGAGTCGTGAGTTTGAATCCAGGGATTGCTGAGTGACTCCAGCCAGGTCTCCTTAGCAACCAAATTGGTCTGGTTGCTAGGGAGGGTAGAGTCACATGGGGTAACCTCCTCGTGGTCGCTATAATGTGGTTCTCACTCTCGGTGGGGCGTGTGGTGAGTTGTGCGTGGATGCTGCGGAGAATAGCGAGAAGCCGCACACGCTACATCTCCACGGTAACGCGCTCAACAAGTCACGTGATGAGATGCACGGATTGACGGTCTCAGACGCAACTGAGATTCATCCTCCGCCACCCAGATTGAGTCGAGTCATTACGCCACCATGAGGACTTAAGAGTACATTCGGAATTGGGCGTTCAATATTAAATAAAATACATTTTAATGCGAAAATTAAGCATTAATGACAATTAAAATTGAAACCGTGGTCAATTTGTGCAAGTGTTAAACAAATAGGATGACAACATTAAATTGATCGTTAATTTATACTTTAATATACACGATACACTATTAGCAAGACACATTTCACTAGAAATAAGACGACTTTCAAGTGAATCAGTGAATCGTTTATGTGAACTAATAATTCACGTGAACCGTCTGAAAGAACCGACTCAATCAAATTAATTCGTTTTTTTGAACCGCAAGTTAACGTTAACTTTCCAAGAGAACCGATTCACGTAAATAATAAATAATTCGGTTTGTCCAGTGCCTAGCGTGGACGGGTCAGTCGAGTGTGTTTGTATATAATGCATAAGTAAACAGCTCGGCATGGTCGACAACAAATAAACAAACAAAAGAGCAAACGTCTATGGACTTGGTTGGCATGCAACAGTGACCATGCAGGAGAACTCAAGACAAACGACGGTTGCGTGTAATGAAGGGGATTAATGCTGGAGGAAGAAACAATCATGATGATGATGATGATGGTATGGGATGAAGGGTAATTCCAGGTTTGGGAAAGGTGCTTTTCCCATCCCTGTACTGGGCAACAGAAAGACAAGGAGAAGTATTGTCGGGAAAGTCGCTGTTTCAATACTTCATAAGCAGAATGAGAGTTCTGGATTAAAAACATCAAGTGAAGAAATCAGAATAAACTCCCACATCAAGGTTCTTATTTGAGCGTTCACAGACAGGCATTTCACAACAACTGCATCCCAAACTTCAGAACTGAATATTAGCATTAGCATTAGCATAGCAGTGATCATATTCTCTTTGTCATGTTTTCAGCATCAGATCACAATATCACAAACAACTTGTGCTCAGGCCGAGGGCAGAATGAATTATACAAATGCCTGTCCAGACGCGACCAATCGGGTCAGTCATGCAGGATTGAGCATACAGAGTTGGCATAGTATGGCACTAACATTGTACAAAGGTGTTTTACTTACAGGTAGTAAGTGTAGGACTGATACGATCTTCTGCCCAGAGGGGTGGTGGAGGGGTTTAAGCAGTGGAGGGGGATGAGATGACAGGAAAGAAAAAGTAAAAAATATTAATGTTTGAAAACGATATATAAAATGAACAGAAGCAGACATGGTGGCATACGTGTGAGCTGAGGTTTACTGTCTCGTGATCGCGGTGACAGCGCGGGTGGGAGGTGGTGGGTGGGCTAGCATGCGCGGGAGGCGTTGCGCTCTTTATGCAACATCGTAAACCTTCTCGCGGGACCATGAACGTCCACCCAGCAAGACTAAACGCATATATACGTACACCGATCAGCCACAACATTAAAACCACCTGCCTAATATCGTGTATGCCCCCCTCGTGCTGTCAAAACAGCTCTGACCCGTCGGCGCACAGTCTCTGTGAGACCTCTGAAGGTGTCCTGTCGTATCTGGCACCAAGACGTTGCCGGCAGGTCCTTTAAGTCCTGTAAGCTTTGAGGTGGGGATCCCACGGATCACATCCCATACACTAGATGCCCAATCGGAGGCATTGGAGGTCAGGGCTCTTCATCATGCTCCTGAAACCATTCCTGAACCATGTGTGCAGTGCGGCAGGGAGCATAATCCTGCTGAAAACTGCCATCTGAGTACACCGTTGCCGTGAAGGTGTGTAACTGGTCTGCAACTACGGTTAGGTAGGTGGCACGTGTCAAAGTAACATCCACGTGAATGCCAGGACGCAAGGTGTCCCAGCAGAGCATCACTCTGCCTCTGCCGGCCTGCCATCTTCCCATGGTGCATCCTGCTGCCATCTCTTCCCCAGGTAAACGACACAAGACCAGGCCACATTCTTCCATCGCTCCATGGTCCAGTTCTGACACTCACGTGCCCATTGCAAGCTCTTCCGGTGGTGGACAGGGGTCAGCATGGGCACTCTTACCGCTCTGAGTGTTACGTCTTTCAGCGATCTGTGAAACAGTAGCTCTTCTGTGGGATCGGACCAGACGGGCTAGTCTTCACTCCCCATGCGCATCAATGACCCGTAGGCGCCCTTGATCCAGTCGCCGGTTCCCCGGCTGTCCTTCCTTGGACCAGTTTTGGCAGGTACTACCCACTGCATACCAGGAAGACCTGCCGTTTTGGAGATGCGCTGACCCAGTCGTGCAGGCATCACACTTTGGCCCTTGTCAAAGTCGCTCGGATCCTTACGCTCGCCCATTTGTCCAGCTTCAAGAACCGACTGTTCACTTGCTGCCTAATATATCCCACCTCGGCAGGCGCCATTGTAACGAGATAATCCATGTTATTCACTTCACCTGTCAGTGCTTTGAATGTTGTGGCTGATCAGTGTAGCATGAAACGAAGCTAGTTTTAAACACATCAAATGACAGCAAAGTTATGATTTTGGCTAGTCCAACCTCAGAGGTCTTATTTGAAATCAAAATGTAAAATCATACAATGCTGAGTCATTGCACTTAACCCCCCCCAATATTAATGACCAAAATGATGCTATTTAGCCGCATCCCACATTAACATGGCAACAATATGACACGCAGGAAGTGACATCGTTTGGACCCTTTCTAGTACATAATCTCCATTTTGCACATTTTGTATTTTTTGCATCAGTTTATTAAATTGTGTTTTTGTAAGCAGCAGTCTTTGGAACAGAATGAGGAACATTGAACAGTTTGTTTGCTACAGTCACATATCTAGAGCTCTGTTTTGATCCGGGTATAATGAAGCATGGTTTTCCTATAAATGTTTGTTTTGTAGTAATTATGTTATTTTTGTTGTTGGTTGAAGCCATAGCAATAATGCCATTAACCATGATGTTACTACAGTAATATGGTGATAATATAGTATCCATGTGGTAACTATGGTGATACTATTATTGTAGTTAAATCATGGTTCTCGTGACTTATTGAGTGCGTTACCATGGAGACGTAGCACGTGTGGAGGCTTCACGCTATTCTCCGCGATCCACGCACAACTCACCACATGCCCCATTGAGAGCGAGAACCACTAATCACGACCACGAGGAGGTTACCCCATGTGACTCTACCCTCCCTAGCAACCGGGCCAATTTGGTTGCTAAGGAGACCTGACTGGAGTCACTCACCACACGCCCCATTGAGAGCGAGAACCACTAATCACGACCACGAGGAGGTTACCCCATGTGACTCTACCCTCCCTAGCAACCGGGCCAATTTGGTTGCTAAGGAGACCTGACTGGAGTCACTCACCATACGTCCCACCGAGAGCGAGAACCACATTATAGCGACCACGAGGAGGTTACCCCATGTGACTCTACCCTCCCTAGCAACAGAGCCAATATGGTTGCTAAGGAGACCTGGCTGGAGTCACTCACCATACGCCCCACCGAGAGCGAGAACCACATTATAGCGACCACGAGGAGGTTACCCCATGTGACTCTACCCTCCCTAGCAACAGAGCCAATATGGTTGCTAAGGAGACCTGGCTGGAGCAACACGCAACTCTAGGGTTGATAGTCAGCGTCAATACCTGCTGAGGCCCCCCTCATATGTGCATGATTAACACCTCATGAAGATAATTTCAGCGGCTGAAAAGAGCAGACACGTGCTTTACTCAACGGCAGCGCCACAAATTAGCATTCATTTGACTCAGTCAACACGTCTCCTACATTGTCCAGGATGTAATGAGATGAATCGAGAAACATTTATATTGTAAATGAGCAGATGTGGCCCAACATTAAGTAAACTGTGCAGCAAATTAAAGCAAAGAGATGTAATAGATTCAATCGCACGCATTCGTTTGATTACAGCATATTGAAGAAGATTCAATTGAAATGACTGCGAGTGATCAACACTCACGAAACACAAGCGTCTCTCCCGGAGAGGAATGGTGTATTTGGTTAATATTAGTGTTTGTTTAAATGATTAAACTGGTGCATCACTTGTAATCACTCTGGGATTGAACAGCTTAAACCAGTCTAAGGTGGTTTGCTGTTTTGCACTGGTCATGCTGGTCTGGTTTGATGGTTTTAGAGGGTTTTGGGCATTCGTCATCTGGTCATCCTGAGAGAACAGCTGGTGGACTAAACCAGCTGAACACCAACCTGTGAGACCAGCCAAACCAGTTAAGACCGGCAAACAACCTATAGCTGTTTTTTGCTGCTTGTTTTTTTTTCAGCAGCACCGCCAAAACCAGCAATGACCAAAGCATGACACACAATGATCAGTAAGATGCAAATCAACTAGTCTGAACTGAAACAGATGGTCTAAGGTGTTTTTTGAACAGGAAAAAGGGCTAATTTAGACAGGGGTTAGGACATGTGATTATAGGGGCTGTGTGTGTGTGTGTGTGTGTGTGTGTGTGTGTGTTTGTGTGTGTTTGTGTGTGTGTGTGTTTGAGTGTGTGTGTGTTTGTGCGTGTGTGAGTGTGTGTTTGAGTGTGAGTGTTTGTGTGTGTGTGTTTGTGTGTATGTGTGTGTGTGAGAGTGTGTGTGTGTGTGTGTGTATGTGTGTAGGTGTATGAGTGTGTGTGTGTATGTGTGTGTAGTGTGTGTGTGTGTGTGTAGTGTGCGTGTGTGTGTGTAGTGTGTGTAGTGTGTGTAGTGTGTGTGTGTGTATGTGTGTGTGAGAGTGTGTGTGTGTGTGTGTATCTGTGTGTGTGTGTGCTTGTGTTGTGATATATAAAATGAACAGAAGCAGACATGGTGGCATACGTGTGAGCGAGGTTTACTGTCTCGCGATCGCGGTGACAGTGCGGGGTGGGAGGTGGTGGGTGGGCTAACATGCGCGGGAGGCGTTGCGCTCTTTATGCGACATCGTAAACCTTCTCGCGGGACCATGAACGTCCACCCAGCAAGACTAAATGCATATATACGTACACCGATCAGCCACAACATTAAAACCACCTGCCTAATATCGTGTATGCCCCCCTCGTGCTGTCAAAACAGCTCTGACCCGTCGGCGCACAGTCTCTGTGAGACCTCTGAAGGTGTCCTGTCGTATCTGGCACCAAGACGTTGCCGGCAGGTCCTTTAAGTCCTGTTTTAGTGTGTGTGTGTGTGTAGTGTGTGTGTGTGTATGTGTGTGTGAGAGTGTGTGTGTGTAGTGTGTGTGTATCTGCGTGTGTGTGTGTGCTTGTGTGTGTGTGTGTGTGTGTGTGTTTGTGTGTGTGATTGTGTCTGTGTGTGTGTTTGTGTGTGTGTGTGTTTGTATCTGTGTGTGTGTGTGTGTATGTGAGTGTGTGTTTGTGTGTGTGTGAGTGTGTGTTTGTGTGTAAGTGTGCTTGTATCTGTGTGTGTTTGTGTGTATGTGAGTGTGTGTTTGTGTGTGTGTGTGTGAGTGTGTGTTTGTGTGTAAGTGTGTGTGTGTGTGTTTGTGTGAGTGTGTGTGTATAAGTGTGTGTGTGTGTGTGTGTGTGTGTGTGTGTGTGTGTTTTCCGCGGGTGGTATGAGTTGAATATTTGCTGTAGTTGACTCCAGAGGCTCGCGCGAGCAGCGGGAGTGCAGCTAATGTAAACTAGCCTCGAGCTAATGCTGAACTCCAGAACCCAAGAGCTTTCAGGAGCTTCTCATCTCTCTCCATTGCCGAGTTTAACACAGAATTAATCAGCGGCAAACAATTACTTCACTGATTTGCAGTTTAAAATTATGTTTAAGATGCAGAGATATGACTTTCCTCAAAAATATTTTTGCCTTGTTTACTATTAAAAAAAAGTGTGTAACTTTGTCATTGTAAAAATACTTTCTCGTAACACATCTTAATATATATATATAGACAACAGTAAGCAGCATTACGCAGGTTAATTTTCTCAAAAGCGGTAAACACCTCTCTGTGGTGCTATGAAAATCACTCTGTTTGTTTTGAGAAACCCGTCCAGCCCGACACAACAACACTGAATCGACCAATGGCGTGAGCTGGGGGCGGGGCTATCTGGATGTTATCGGAAAGCCATTTTCAAACAATGTCTTCAGAGAACACATGTGAATTAAGTTTATAAACCAGATTTGTGCTTGAAATAATAACTTAAGTATAATAAACTATTTCAGTCTGTTATAAAGCATTACAATGCGGCTTATCAACATGCGTAATTAGATGAATAATTTAGTCGGATGAGTCGGATGAAAGGTCAGGCTGGAATCGGAAGGGAAATCTATTATTAATAACTGCAGTTGAACTCCAGATAACCTCAAGATCTGATAGAAAACAAAGATTCAGATAATACAGCAATAAGTCATATATTACCATGGTTACGTGGCATTTATAGCGGCATCTTAATCATGGTGAAATGACTGTAAAACACAACCTCGAAATCTCTTAATTTAAATAGAATAGGTGCTCACAGGACGTGACTCATCTAATCAGATTTTAGAGTTAGAGCTGTCTGTTTGTCACTTCCTGTGTGTGTGTGTGTGTGTGTGTGTGTGTGTGTCCAGGAACTTACCGTTTCTTCATGAGCAGCACCACACCGAGGAAGATGATGACGAAGAGCAGTATTCCAGCAATGACTCCTGCGATCTTCACCGTATGATCGGTCTGTTTCTCCGGCTCCACAGCGTTGGGTTTGTGTGTCGCCGCCCCTGAGATCAAGCAAAGGTCAAATGTTAAACCACAGATGGCTCAAAACCAACCCCGTGAGAAACACCTCAACACCGTGTTTAATTGACTTCCGGTTAGAGATTTTCCCAGAGTGAAAATATCAGTAAAAGCAGAAGTTTGACAGACACGTTCAGTCTTCAGAGAGATGCGACATACATGAGAGATGCGACATACGTGAAAGATGCGACATACATGAGAGATGCGACATACATGAGGTGCGACATACATGAGAGATGCGACATACATGAGAGATGCGACATACGTGAGAGATGCGACATACGTGAGAGATGCGACATACGTGAGAGATGCGACATATGTGAGAGATGCGACATACGTGAGAGATGCGACATACGTGAGAGATGCGACATACGTGAGAGATGCGACATATGTGAGAGATGCGACATACGTGAGAGATGCGACATACGTGAGAGATGCGACATACATGAGAGATGCGACATACGTGAAAGATGCAACATACATGAGAGATGCGACATACTTGAGGTGCGACATACATGAGAGATGCGACATACGTTAGAGATGCGACATACATGAGAGATGCGACATACTTGAGAGATGCGACATACATGAGGTGCGACATACATGAGAGATGCGACATACGTGAAAGATGCAACATACATGAGAGATGCGACATACATGAGGTGCGACATACATGAGAGATGCGACATACGTGAGAGATGCGACATACATGAGAGATGCGACATACTTGAGAGATGCGACATACATGAGGTGCGACATACATGAGAGATGCGACATATGTGAAAGATGCGACATACGTGAGAGATGCGACATACGTGAGAGATGCGACATACATGAGAGATGCGACATATGTGAGAGATGCGACATACGTGAGAGATGCGACATACGTGAGAGATGCGACATACGTGAGAGATGCGACATACATGAGAGATGCGACATACTTGAGAGATGCGACATACATGAGGTGCGACATACATGAGAGATGCGATATATGTGAGAGATGCGACATAAGTGAGAGATGCGACATACGTGAGAGATGCGACATACCTGAGAGATGCGACATGTGAGAGATGCGACATACGTGAGAGATGCGACATACGTGAGAGATGCGACATACATGAGAGGTGCGACATACATGAGAGATGCGACATATGTGAGAGATGCGACATACGTGAGAGATGCGACATACGTGAGAGATGCGACATACATGAGAGATGCGACATACGTGAAAGATGCAACATACATGAGAGATGCGACATACATGAGGTGCGACATACATGAGAGATGCGACATACGTGAGAGATGCGACATACGTGAGAGATGCGACATAATTGAGAGATGCGACATACATGAGGTGCGACATACATGAGAGATGCGACATATGAGTTGCATGTGAGAGATGCAACATACATGAGAGATGCGACATACGTGAGAGATGCAACATACATGAGAGATGCGACATACGTGAGAGATGCAACGTACATGAGAGATGCAACATGAGAGATGCGACATACGTGAGAGATGCAACGTACATGAGAGATGCGACATACGTGAGAGATGCGACATACGTGAGAGATGCGACATACATGAGAGATGCGACATATGTGGGTGATGCGACATATGTGAGAGATGCGACATACCTGAGAGATGCAACATACATGAGAGATGTGACATACGTGAGCGATGGGACATACATGAGAGATGCGACATACGTGAGAGATGCAACATATGTGAGAGATGCAACATACATGAGAGATGCGACATACGTGAGAGATGGGACATACATGAGAGATGCGACATACGTGAGAGATGCAACGTACATGAGAGATGCGACATACGTGAGAGATGCGACATACATGAGAGATGCAACGTACATGAGAGATGCGACATACATGAGAGATGCGACATACGTGAGAGATGCGATATACATGAGAGATGTGACATACGTGAGAGATGCAACATATGTGAGAGATGCGACATACGTGAGAGATGCGACATACCTGAGAGATGCAACATACATGAGAGATGTGACATGTGAGAGTGCTACATGCGTGAGAGATGCAACATACTTGAGAGATGCGACATACGTGAGAGATGCGACATACGTGAGAGATGCAACGTACATGAGAGATGCGACCTACATTAGAGATGCAACAGACATGAGAGATGCGACATACATGAGAGATTCAACAGACATGAGAGATGCGACATACATGAGAGATGCGACATACGTGAGAGATGCAACATACATGAGAGATGTGACATACGTGAGCGATGGGACATACATGAGAGATGCGACATACGTGAGAGATGCAACATATGTGAGAGATGCAACATACATGAGAGATGCGACATACGTGAGAGATGGGACATACATGAGAGATGCGACATACGTGAGAGATGCAACGTACATGAGAGATGCGACATACGTGAGAGATGCGACATACATGAGAGATGCAACGTACATGAGAGATGCGACATACATGAGAGATGCGACATACGTGAGAGATGCAACATACATGAGAGATGTGACATACGTGAGAGATGCGATATACATGAGAGATGTGACATACGTGAGAGATGCAACATATGTGAGAGATGCGACATACGTGAGAGATGCGATATACATGAGAGATGTGACATACATGAGAGATGCGACATACGTGAGAGATGCGATATACATGAGAGATGTGACATACGTGAGAGATGCAACATATGTGAGAGATGCGACATATGTGAGAGATGCAACATACCTGAGAGATGCAACATACATGAGAGATGTGACATGTGAGAGTGCTACATGCGTGAGAGATGCAACATACTTGAGAGATGCGACATACGTGAGAGATGCGACATACGTGAGAGATGCGACATACGTGAGAGATGCAACGTACATGAGAGATGCGACATACATGAGAGATGCAACAGACATGAGAGATGCGACATACATGAGAGATGCGATATACATGAGAGATGTGACATACGTGAGAGATGCAACATATGTGAGAGATGCGACATATGTGAGAGATGCAACATACCTGAGAGATGCAACATACATGAGAGATGTGACATGTGAGAGTGCTACATGCGTGAGAGATGCAACATACTTGAGAGATGCGACATACGTGAGAGATGCGACATATGTGAGAGATGCGACATACGTGAGAGATGCAACGTACATGAGAGATGCGACATACATGAGAGATGCAACAGACATGAGAGATGCGACATACATGAGAGATGCAACAGACCTGAGAGATGCGACATACATGAGAGATGCGACATACGTGAGAGATACAACGTACATGAGAGTGTGTAGTGTGTGTGTATATTGTGTGCGTGTATGTGTGGGTGTGTGTGTATGTGTATGTGTATGTGTGTATGTGAGTGTGTGTGAGTGTGTGTGTATGTGTGTATGTGAGTGTATGTTTGTGTGTGTGTATGTGAGTGTATGTGTGTGTGTGTGTGTGTGTGTGTGTGTGTGTGTGTGTGTGTAGTGTAGTGTGAGTGTAGTGTGTGTGTGTGTGTGTGTGTGTGTATGTGTATGTGAGTGTATGTTTGTGTGTGTATGTGAGTGTATGTGTGTGTGTGTGTGTGTGTGTGTGTAGTGTAGTGTGAGTGTAGTGTGTGTGTGTGTGTGTGTGTAGTGTAGTGTGAGTGTAGTGTGTGTTTGTGTGTGTGTTGTGTGTGTGTGTGTGTGTGTGTGTATTGTGTGTGTGTGTAGTGTGTGTGTAGTGGATATTTTAGAACAGTTTCAGATGTGACTCATTCAATCTGAAATTAAATTCTGAACTATTTATTTTCTATATTATTTTTAATAGTTTTTTAATGTTTTGACCCTTTGTTTTTCAAAAATATGAAGCCGTTTCTTCACTAATGTCAGACTTATTCATAATTATTATGAATAATATTATCTGTTGATTTGTGTCCATCAATTTGCAAATACACACACACTACACTCTACACACACACACACACACACACACACACACACACTTCAATTGTGCAGTCATATCTGTGTGAGTGTCTGACCTGTTAGTTGGTTGTCTCCTGCGGCCGGAACGATGCGAACGTAAGGAGTGGTGAGCTGAGTCACCAAGATAGCAGCTGAAACAACAAGACACATACACATACACACACACACACACACACACACACACACACACACACACACACACACACACACACACGGTTTTGAAATCTGACCTGATGTTACATGAAAAGACAAACAAATCATTTATCGAAATTATTTTTATTGCATCTGAAAAATTTATTTTGGTCAACAATGACCGAACAGAACATCAGGGTTAATCACCCTCAAGTTGTTCCAAATTGTATGAATTTCATTCTTCTATGAAACAGAAAAGAAGTAAATATTTCAATAATCTTCACACAGTTCTTTTCCATGTATCAGACGTTCACAGTATGAATGTCACGGAGTTTATGCGACTCACACGTTATATTCCAAGTCTTCTAAAGTTCTATGACAGGTTTGTGAGCAACAGACATTTTTAAGTCATTATTCATTCATGTCAGTAATGATTTTCAGTGAATAATGACTTTAAACAGGTTTGGAGCAACATCAGGGTGAGTCAATTATGTCTTCACACAGCTGCATCGTGCTGAAAACATTACAAGCAGAATGTTCATTGGAAAATCTTTAAAAGCCGTTTGTTTTTCCATGATTCTGTACCTTTGCTTGCCACACGGACACAGTCAATTTTCGTCTCCTGAAAAAAAGAAACAGATCGAACATTTCAGACATTCAATGGTGACATTTCACCAAACGGTCCATTGCACTGATCTGATGCACTTGACTACAGTGATATACATTATCTGGTGATATATTTTCTCTGCCTGCACAGCAGCTGCTGCGTTTAACTCAGTGAGCGCGGTTGTGCTTTCATTGCATTTCAGATAATTGGAGGATCTGTGCTTGAAGCATCAGTGTGCTGATCTGTACAACTCTGTGCTTAATATCTGTGATCAAAACAATCCTGAACAAACTAACGGCTGACATCCCTCAACATCATTACTGTCACTCTATTTACTATAACATCTCTTGTGCTCCCTGATGGCTTGACAAAACCAACATACTGCTGTACAAACTTGTTTTGGAGTTTTTTCTAAACCCATGAACTCTTTCTGACTGTTACAACTCCAACAGTTTTTCAGCTACAAACAGCAAACTCAGATTGAGCTGAACAGCACACATTAGCAAAGCCCTGTCAACACACTAGCAACCACATAGTAACCACTCAGAACACCTTAGCAACACCTAGTATCTATCCAACACACCCTAGCAAAGCCCTGTCAACATCCTAGCAACCACATAGTAACCACTCAGAACACCTTAGCAACACCTAGTATCTATCCAACACACCCTAGCAAAGCCCTGTCAACACCCTAGCAGCCGCATAGCAACCACTCAGAACACCTTAGCAACACCTAGTATCTATCCAACACACCCTAGCAAAGCCCTGTCAACACCCTAGCAGCCGCATAGCAACCACTCAGAACACCTTAGCAACACATAGTACCCATCCAACACACCCTAGCAAAGCCCTGTCAACACCCTAGCAGCCACATAGCAACCACTCAGAACACCTTAGCAACACCTAGTACCCATCCAACACACCCTAGCAAAGCCCTGTCAACACCCTAGCAGCCACATAGCAACCACTCAGAACACCTTAGCAACACCTAGTATCTATCCAACACACCCTAGCAAAGCCCTGTCAACACCCTAGCAGCCACATAGCAACCACTCAGAACACCTTAGCAACACCTAGTATCTATCCAACACAGCCTAGCAAAGCCCTGTCAACACCCAAGCAGCCGCATAGCAACCACTCAGAACACCTTAGCAACACATTGTACCCATCCAACACACCCTAGCAAAGCCCTGTCATCACCCTAGCAGCCGCATAGCAACCACTCAGAACACCTTAGCAACACATAGTACCCATCCAACACACCCTAGCAAAGCTCTGTCAACACCCTAGCAGCCGCATAGCAACCACTCAGAACACCTTAGCAACACATAGTAGCCATCCAACACACCCTAGCAAAGCCCTGTCAACACCCTATCAGCCACATAGCAACCACTCAGAACACCTTAGCAACACCTAGTATCTATCCAACACACCCTAGCAAAGCCCTGTCAACACCCTAGCAGCCACATAGCAACCACTAAGAACACCTTAGCAACACCTAGTATCTATCCAACACACCCTAGCAAAGCCCTGTCAACACCCTAGCAGCCACATAGCAACCACTAAGAACACCTTAGCAACACCTAGTATCTATCCAACACACCCTAGCAAAGCCCTGTCAACACCCTAGCAGCCACATAGCAACCACTAAGAACACCTTAGCAACACCTAGTACCTATCCAGCACTGAGAGTGTCAGGAAGGTTCCTGAAGCTCTGAGGGGATTTGCTAAGAATGGCAGATCCCACTCCATGAGGATGGATGTGGAGAGGTTCCTGGGGGACCCCAGATGTGTGGAAGAGGGCGTCAGGGGGCGGGTTCACGCTGGTTCTGCTTTCAATGCAGGGGCGGGTTGAGAAACCACTTTGAGTCACACTGAGAAACTTTCGCTGTGAGAGACGCCCACCGCTCACATTAACTGACACTTAACGTGTGGTTTAGATGAACAGTTGTGACCTTCACAGGTTCCTCTAAAAGCCATCTCGCTCTCTTGTTGTGGAAGAGCCGCAGCATCGCCTATAATTGATGTATGATTGACTGTGGATCACTGATGATGCTGATGGGCACTTACGCAGACGGCACTCGTTTCGTATCTGTAATTCGTTCAACCATGCTCTTAATGCCCGGCCATAAATACAGTAGATGTCGTATGTGTTTGCTTTCTGTGTAATAGCTGTCCATGCTGAGACTGTCATGTGCAGTAAGATGCATCTAATCTCTGTCATTGTGCTGGAGACTCTAATGGACGGATCTGTGTGGAGGTGTCTTCATAAGCAGTTAGTTGTGTACAGTATGACAAACAAACATTTAGATAAACACAAACAACAATATCAACTGGAAAAGACACATTTTGAATGTTGGCTTGACAAAGCCTCACCAGGAAGTTTAAAACGCTTTTAGCACCTTTATGGTGTTCTGAGTGGTTGCTATGCGGCTGCTAGGGTGTTGACAGGGCTTTGCTAGGATGTGTTGGATGGGTACTAGGTGTTGCTAAGGTGTTCTGAGTGGTTGCTATGCGGCTGCTAGTGTGTTGACAGGGCTTTGCTATGGTGTGTTGGATGGGTACTAGGTGTTGCTAAGGTGTTCTGAGTGGTTGCTATGTGGCTGCTAGGGTGTTGCCAGGGCTTTGCTAGGGTGTGTTGGATGGGTACTAGGTGTTGCTAAGGTGTTCTGAGTGGTTGCTATGCGGCTGCTAGGGTGTTGACAGGGCTTTGCTATGGTGTGTTGGATGGGTACTAGGTGTTGCTAAGGTGTTCTCAGTGGTTGCTATGTGGTTGCAAGGGTGTTGACAGGGCTATGCAAGGGTGTGTTGGATGGGTACTATGTGTTGCTAAGGTGTTCTGAGTGGTTAATATGTGGCTGCTAGGGTGTTGACAGGGCTTTGCTAGAGTGTGTTGGATAGGTACTAGGTGTTGCTAAGGTGTTCTGAGTGGTTGCTATGTGGTTGCAAGGGTGTTGACAGGGCTTAGCTAGAGTGTGTTGGATAGGTACTAGGTGTTGCTAAGGTGTTCTTAGTGGTTGCTATGTGGCTGCTAGGGTGTTGACAGGGCTTTGCAAGGGTGTGTTGGATGGGTACTATGTGTTGCTAAGGTGTTCTGAGTGGTTAATATGTGGCTGCTAGGGTGTTGACAGGGCTTTGCTAGAGTGTGTTGGATAGGTACTAGGTGTTGCTAAGGTGTTCTGAGTGGTTGCTATGTGGTTGCAAGGGTGTTGACAGGGCTTAGCTAGAGTGTGTTGGATAGGTACTAAGTGTTGCTAAGGTGTTCTTAGTGGTTGCTATGTGGCTGCTAGGGTGTTGACAGGGCTTTGCTAGGGTGTGTTGGATGGGTACTAGGTGTTGCTAAGGTGTTCTGAGTGGTTGCTATGTGGCTGCTAGGGTGCTGACAGGGCTTTGCTAGGGTGTGTTGGATGGGTACTATGTGTTGGTAAGGTGTTCTGAGTGGTTGCTATGCGGCTGCTAGGGTGTTGACAGGCCTTTGCTAGGGTGTGTTGGATGGGTACTAGGTGTTGCTAAGGTGTTCTGAGTGGTTGCTATGTGGCTGCTAGGGTGTTGACAGGGCTTAGCTAGAGTGTGTTGGATAGGTACTAGGTGTTGCTAAGGTGTTCTGAGTGGTTGCTATGTGGCTGCTAGGGTGTTGACAGGGCTTTGCTAGCGTGTGTTGGATGGGTACTAGGTGTTGCTAAGGTGTTCTGAGTGGTTGCTATGTGGCTGCTAGGGTGTTGACAGGGCTTTGCTAGGGTGTGTTGGATGGGTACTAGGTGTTGCTAAGGTGTTCTGAGTGGTTGCTATGCGGCTGCAAGGGTGTTGACAGGGCTTTGCTATGGTGTGTTGGATGGGTACTAGGTGTTGCTAAGGTGTTCTGAGTGGTTGCTATGTGGCTGCTAGGGTGTTGACAGGGCTTTGCTAGGGTGTGTTGGATGGGTACTAGGTGTTGCTAAGGTGTTCTGAGTGGTTGCTATGCGGCTGCTAGGGTGTTGACAGGGCTTTGCTATGGTGTGTTGGATGGGTACTAGGTGTTGCTAAGGTGTTCTGAGTGGTTGCTATGTGGCTGCTAGGGTGTTGACAGGGCTTTGCTAGGGTGTGTTGGATGGGTACTAGGTGTTGCTAAGTGTTCTGAGTGGTTGCTATGTGGCTGCTAGGGTGTTGACAGGGCTTTGCTAGGGTGTGTTGGATGGGTACCAGGTGTTGCTAAGGTGTTCTGAGTGGTTGCTATGTGGCTGCTAGGGTGTTGACAGGGCTTTGCTAGGGTGTGTTGGATGGCTACTAGGTGTTGCTAAGGTGTTCTGAGTGGTTGCTATGCGGCTGCTAGGGTGTTGACAGGGCTTTGCTATGGTGTGTTGGATGGGTACTAGGTGTTGCTAAGGTGTTCTGAGTGGTTGCTATGTGGCTGCTAGGGTGTTGACAGGGCTTTGCTAGGGTGTGTTGGATGGGTACTAGGTGTTGCTAAGGTGTTCTCAGTGGTTGCTATGTGGTTGCAAGTGTGTTGACAGGGCTTTGCAAGGGTGTGTTGGATGGGTACTATGTGTTGCTAAGGTGTTCTGAGTGGTTAATATGTGGCTGCTAGGGTGTTGACAGGGCTTTGCTAGAGTGTGTTGGATGGGTACTATGTGTTGCTAAGGTGTTCTGAGTGGTTAATATGTGGCTGCTAGGGTGTTGACAGGGCTTTGCTAGAGTGTGTTGGATAGGTACTAGGTGTTGCTAAGGTGTTCTGAGTGGTTGCTATGTGGTTGCAAGGGTGTTGACAGGGCTTAGCTAGAGTGTGTTGGATAGGTACTAGGTGTTGCTAAGGTGTTCTTAGTGGTTGCTATGTGGCTGCTAGGGTGTTGACAGGGCTTTGCTAGGGTGTGTTGGATGGGTACTATGTGTTGCTAAGGTGTTCTGAGTGGTTGCTATGCGGCTGCTAGGGTGTTGACAGGGCTTTGCTATGGTGTGTTGGATGGGTACTAGGTGTTGCTAAGGTGTTCTGAGTGGTTGCTATGTGGCTGCTAGGGTGTTGACAGGGCTTTGCTAGGGTGTGTTGGATGGGTACTAGGTGTTGCTAAGGTGTTATGAGTGGTTGCTATGCGGCTGCTAGGGTGTTGACAGGGCTTTGCTATGGTGTGTTGGATGGGTACTAGGTGTTGCTAAGGTGTTCTGAGTGGTTGCTATGTGGCTGCTAGGGTGTTGACAGGGCTTTGCTAGGGTGTGTTGGATGGGTACTAGGTGTTGCTAAGGTGTTCTGAGTGGTTGCTATGTGGCTGCTAGGGTGTTGACAGGGCTTTGCTAGGGTGTGTTGGATGGGTACTAGGTGTTGCTAAGGTGTTCTGAGTGGTTGCTATGTGGCTGCTAGGGTGTTGACAGGGCTTTGCTAGGGTGTGTTGGATGGGTACTAGGTGTTGCTAAGGTGTTCTGAGTGGTTGCTATGCGGCTGCTAGGGTGTTGACAGGGCTTTGCTATGGTGTGTTGGATGGGTACTAGGTGTTGCTAAGGTGTTCTGAGTGGTTGCTATGTGGCTGCTAGGGTGTTGACAGGGCTTTGCTAGGGTGTGTTGGATGGGTACTAGGTGTTGCTAAGGTGTTCTCAGTGGTTGCTATGCGGCTGCTAGGGTGTTGACAGGGCTTTGCTATGGTGTGTTGGATGGGTACTAGGTGTTGCTAAGGTGTTCTGAGTGGTTGCTATGTGGCTGCTAGGGTGTTGACAGGGCTTTGCTAGGGTGTGTTGGATGGGTACTAGGTGTTGCTAAGGTGTTCTGAGTGGTTGCTATGTGGCTGCTAGGGTGTTGACAGGGCTTTGCTAGGGTGTGTTGGATGGCTACTAGGTGTTGCTAAGGTGTTCTGAGTGGTTGCTATGCGGCTGCTAGGGTGTTGACAGGGCTTTGCTATGGTGTGTTGGATGGGTACTAGGTGTTGCTAAGGTGTTCTGAGTGGTTGCTATGTGGTTGCTAGGGTGTTGACAGGGCTTTGCTAGGGTGTGTTGGATGGGTACTAGGTGTTGCTAAGGTGTTCTCAGTGGTTGCTATGTGGTTGCAAGTGTGTTGACAGGGCTTTGCAAGGGTGTGTTGGATGGGTACTATGTGTTGCTAAGGTGTTCTGAGTGGTTAATATGTGGCTGCTAGGGTGTTGACAGGGCTTTGCTAGAGTGTGTTGGATAGGTACTAGGTGTTGCTAAGGTGTTCTGAGTGGTTGCTATGTGGTTGCAAGGGTGTTGACAGGGCTTAGCTAGAGTGTGTTGGATAGGTACTAGGTGTTGCTAAGGTGTTCTTAGTGGTTGCTATGTGGCTGCTAGGGTGTTGACAGGGCTTTGCTAGGGTGTGTTGGATAGGTACTAGGTGTTGCTAAGGTGTTCTTAGTGGTTGCTATGTGGCTGCTAGGGTGTTGACAGGGCTTTGCTAGGGTGTGTTGGATGGGTACTATGTGTTGATAAGGTGTTCTGAGTGGTTGCTATGTGGCTGCTAGGGTGTTGACAGGGCTTTGCTAGGGTGTGTTGGATGGGTACTAGGTGTTGTTAAGGTGTTCTGAGTGGTTGCTATGTGGCTGCTAGGGTGTTGACAGGGCTTTGCTAGGGTGTGTTGGATGGGTACTAGGTGTTGCTAAGGTGTTCTGAGTGGTTGCTATGCGGCTGCTAGGTTGTTGACAGGGCTTTGCTATGGTGTGTTGGATGGGTACTAGGTGTTGCTAAGGCGTTCTGAGTGGTTGCTATGTGGCTGCTAGGGTGTTGGCAGGGCTTTGCTAGGGTGTGTTGGATGGGTACTAGGTGTTGCTAAGGTGTTCTGACTGGTTGCTATGCGGCTGCTAGGGTGTTGACAGGGCTTTGCTAGGGTGTGCTGGATAGGTACTAGGTGTTGCTACCAATCACACTTTTCAGTGAACGCACCCCGTTAGCTGTACTGACGGCCTGATAGTAGATGCTGTAGCTCTTGTGCGGCAGCAGCGGTGTGTTCCAGTACCCGCTGTAGGTCTTGTTGTCTCCGATGGTAAAGGGTTGCGGCGAGGGGATGCTTGAGGACGGGAACTCAGCGGTGTAATAGTACTGCGAGTTCAAACTGCTGGAGTTCTGATAGTGAACCGGCAGCGGATAACAGCGCAAGATCTCCGCTTCCCCTCCACGAGCTCGCCGCGGCCGTTCCTCCTCCACAACCACCTGATAAACACTGAGAGAGAGAGAATGAACAAATATAACATTACTGAGGGATTCTTACACACACGTCAAATTCACCATTCAATAAATAGGAAAAATATATAATAAGCCAATTTATTTATTATTGATTTTTAAGAGTAAAAACCAGATTTATGTTTTGGGGTATTTTGACATTGACAGTAACGCATCAGGACACTTTGTATTTGCATTTTCTATTATTTTCTAAAGTGATCCTCATTACATTCTCATTCATTTAATACTGTAATATGATGATTTAAAATAATAATAAATGAGCTTATTTTAAACAACACAAGGACAAGTATAAATACAGCAGAATTTAAATGGTATATATCTTTCATCACATTATGATCATGATAATTTGGGGGTGTTAATTGTCATGTTAATTGCAAAACAAACAAAAAAAAATAACTTAGTGGTCCAAAAACAGGCTTTATTTCCTTAATGTAAAATATAAGCACTTTTTTTTATTTTTAATGGAGGGCCAAATTTCTCAAATTTAAAGCATTAAATTAAATACTAAAATAAATAAATACATAGTGAAATAATGAAATGTATAATTACATAAATATTTAAATATATCATTAAATACATAGTGAATTAATTAATTGATACATTAATTAATTAATTAATTAAATAAATGCACAGTGAAATAATTAAATGATTAATTAACTAAATAATTAAATAAATGCACAGTGAAATAATTAAATGATTAATTAATTAAATAAATGCACATGAATTAATTAAATGTATAATTAAATAAATCATTAAATACATAGTGAATTAATTAATTGATGCATTAATTAAATAAATAAATAAATGATTAATTAATTAAATAATTAAATAAATGCACGTGAATTAATTAAATGTATAATTAAATAAATATTTAAATACATAGTGAATTAATTAATTGATGCATTAATTAAATAATTAAATAAATGCACAGTGAAATAATTAAATTATTAATTAAATAATTAAGTAAATACATAGTGAATTAATTAAACATAGCTTTAAATACATATTTAAATAAATAATTAAATACACCGTTAAATAATTAAATTGTGCATTAATTAAATAATTACATTCAATGAATGCATAGTGAATTAATTAAATGTATCATTAAATAAATATTTAAATAAATCATTAAATACACCATTAAATAATTAAATGGTGAATTAATTAAATAATTACATTCAATTAATATATAGTGAATTAATTAAATGTATCATTAAATAAATATTTAAATAAATAATTAAATACATAGTGAATGAATTCCAAGCAGGTAGAGCTGCAGGACCTCCAAATGGAGGCGGAATCTTCAAAAGAGGGTGGGGTTACTCTAAAAGGGGGCGTGGTTACTCCCAAAGGGTTGTCACTTTCACTTAGGGAAAGGGTTAGTCAAGGTGTTCACCAATATCTTTAATGGCGGTTTGGTGCGAGCCAAATAAAAACTACCCAACCAACAACCAAAATAGTAATTATAAATTATATCAACAACACAGTGAAAGACTTCGTTTACACGAATTTCAGAAATTGTTATTTTTTTTTACAATTTAATTTTAATTGTAATGATGGTCTTATAATTTGCAATTCAAGTATTTGAATTAAATGATAAAAGTGCGCAAAAATTAAGCATTTTCACTAGTGGGCACAGCAGTACACCATTTATTATTATTATTATTTAAGATTTAAACATTGTAATTTTCAAAATTTCATGAAACTGAATTGAGTAATATGTAATAAAATAAAATACAAATATATATTTTCAGTTGTATTAATTTAACAACACACACTCGCTGTGAAATCATCAGGATTCGTACGACTTTTCTAAATTTGGGTAGTTCGTTCGATAGCATGCGAGCGCACTCGTTTAAATTCCTACGAGTTTCACTACGCTCGATGATGTCGCTGGACATCGCTTCCATTTAATACACGACAATTACTTGCTTCTGTCATGTTTACACTCTCTACTGATCGGATACATTTAGATAAGGGCGAAATATTATTAAATACGTCCTTAACGCCCGTCGCGTGAACTCACGCTTAATTCCGCATTAGCCATCCGGGCATTTGCACGTGATGAAGTCGTACGAGTTTATGCGTAGAAAGTCGTGCGAGACCGTACAAAATATCCAACTCATAAATTATGTACGAATTTTCATGAGATCGGTTTGTAATCAAATTTAGTCAAACTTTACACAGTTTATTGTGACGTAATTTTCTCATGAAATTGAAATGTGTAAATTTAAAAACAGGCTAAATACGTGTCTGGGTATCTCAGCGAGTATTGACACTGACTATCACACGTGGAGTCGTGAGTTTGAATCCAGGGCGTGCTGAGTGACTCCAGTCAAGTCTCCTTAGCAACCAAATTGACCCGGTTGCTAGGGAGGGTCTGGGTATCTAAGCAAGTATTTCCGCTATCACACCTGGAGTCGCGAGTTTGAATCCAGGGTGTGCTGATTGTCTCCAGCCAGGTCTCCTTAGAAACCAAATTGGCCCGGTTGCTAGGGAGGGTAGAGTCACATGGGGTAACCTCCTCGTGGTCGCTATAATGTGGTTCTCGCTCTCGGTGGGGCGTGTGGCGAGTTGTGCGTGGATGCCGTGGAGAATAGCGAGAAGCCTCCACATGCGCTACGTCTCCACGGTAACGCGCTCAACAAGTCACGTGATGAGATGCGCGGATTGACGGTCTCAGACACGGAGGCAACAGGGAGAATTTTATAAGCGGCACATTTTTGGTGTGTATATTTGCTAGAAAACAAACTTTGTTTGTACAAAATAATATATATATATATATATATATATATATATATATATATATAAATATAATAATAAATTTATAAATAAATAAATGTATTTATTTGGCAGATGCAAATTTCTTTTCTGTCCATTCTGGCACAATTTAACCCGTGATTATTCGGTCTCATAATGTATAAAAGAGTTTGATCACACACTGTTAATACAGAACACACAAAATAAGAGCACGAGTAAATAAAAGCCGTTATTGACGAATCCAAAGCGGGATACGAGCCGTAGTTCAACATTCCAGTGAGCAGCGGCTCAATCTATCAGAATATTGATCAGAGAGCTCCTCCAGAATACAATCTCTCGTTCTCTTTCATCTCGCCCGCTGTGGCTCTCAGACCGTCTAAGAGGCCCCTAACAGAGGAACCGTCTCAAACACGCCACACTCACGGATACATGCAACATTCGGCACATCCCAGGAACATTGAGGAAGAACACTCCTTCAAACAGTTCATAAATAAGCTGCGCTACGACACTCAGACGCCCGTGTTTGCTGATTAATAATTTATAGACTTAAAGGTCAAACATCTTCTCGTGTTCCTTTCATATATTCGGAGGCCCTGGAGCGTGACTGCGTGGGACACACGGAGTTAATGTCAAGTGACCGTGAAGAAACATGCAACAAAAGCAGATGTTAGCCGAGATTGTGTTTCATACATGTCACAGACACTCAACACAACAAACAGAGGTGATGCGCGGCGGCTAGCTGCTAGCGCAATGAATGTTGACTGATGCTAATCTGACCTTTGGGTTTGCTAATTCGTAATAAAGACTGGGTTTGCTAGCAAAAGGTTATCTGTGAATATAAAAGCTGGGTTTATAAATATACTGTATAGAAACTCTTGAGCATCCTTAGAGGACAAAAATGTCCATGTCAAAAACGGTCATAATAATATTATATATTCAAAATATTTTCCACGTTATAGGAGTAAATTTTAACATCAGTCCTGATCATAACTACTAAATATTCATTCAATATCAGGATTTTAACCCTTTAAATACCAGTTTGTTGACATCCATACCAACACACTAACAGCCACACAAACGCATGAGGGAGTGGTAGTGTAGCGGTTAGCACGCTGCGCTACGAACCTGGCGACCCGAGTTCGATTCCCTCTCATGGCCAACATCAGTGACGATTATCTGAACCGGTCCCGGGCCTCCCCTAGGTCGACTCAGCCTAAAATGATTACCTGGTGCGGTGTGTAAAACATCACCACTGGGGAGACAAAGGCGGTCGGACGTGGTGCTGGTCACACACCCCCTCATGTACCATTCCGGCCTTCATAGGTGCTCGCTAACAGCACTTGCCCCTAAGGCTAAATGGGGGATCTTTGTCTTTGTGCGTGCGTAGGTGTGTAATGGGGACCTGGATGCAGGGGACACAGGGGCAATTTCAAAGTCTGAACCCCACAATGTCCCTCTGCCTTCTGTTACTGTGGAAACGGAGGTCTTTGACCATCACACCACGTAATATTCCACACAATTTCAGCTTCTTCTGAGAGAAGAGAAGGTCTTGGCATGTGTGTGAATGGAACGTTGTACTGTCACCCCTGATATGCACAGTGTGAATAAGGCTGATGCGTTCTGCCCTCGGGCCACACAGAGAACGCCGTCGGCAACGGAAGATCCAAGTGTCAAAGATGGCCATAGCATGATGCCACCAACTGCTTTAGATGTGCTTTAATCTGATGCGACGCAAGTGATCAGAGATCAACGCTTACTGTTGTTAATAACATCATTGTACAACACAAACGTTAAGAAAAGCAGCACTGATACTGCAAACGACTGAAAGAACCAGCGGGAACATTCAGGGGTTCTTCACAATGTGTGTTATATTAGCAGCATCACAATCTGAGTGAAACGTTGAACAAAAGCGTCTAATGCAGCTGATTCGTGTTTAGTGCATGACTTAACCTCCAGTGTGCTGTCTGTCTGCACTGATCTCAGAACAGTTATAGAGAGCTATAGGATGCTCCCTTGTTCCCTATTTAGTGCATGACTTAACCTCCAGTGTGCTGTCTGTCTGCACTGGTCTCAGAACAGTTATAGGAGAGTTATAGGATGCTCCCTTGCTCCCTATTTAGTGCATGACTTAACCTCCAGTGTGCTGTCTGTCTGCACTGGTCTCAGAACAGTTATAGAGAGCTATAGGATGCTCCCTTGTTCCCTATTTAGTGCATGACTTAACCTCCAGTGTGCTGTCTGTCTGCACTGGTCTCAGAACAGTTATAGGAGAGCTATAGGATGCTCCCTTGTTCCCTATTTAGTGCATGACTTAACCTCCAGTGTGCTGTCTGTCTGCACTGGTCTCAGAACAGTTATAGGAGAGCTATAGGATGCTCCCTTGCTCCCTATTTAGTGCATGACTTAACCTCCAGTGTGCTGTCTGTCTGCACTGGTCTCAGAACAGTTATAGGAGAGCTATAGGATGCTCCCTTGTTCCCTATTTAGTGCATGACTTAACCTCTAGTGTGCTGTCTGTCTGCACTGGTCTCAGAACAGTTATAGGAGAGCTATAGGATGCTCCCTTGTTCCCTATTTAGTGCATGACTTAACCTCTAGTGTGCTGTCTGTCTGCACTGGTCTCAGAACAGTTATAGGAGAGCTATAGGATGCTCCCTTGCTCCCTATTTAGTGCATGACTTAACCTCCAGTGTGCTGTCTGTCTGCACTGGTCTCAGAACAGTTATAGGAGAGCTATAGGATGCTCCCTTGCTCCCTATTTAGTGCATGACTTAACCTCCAGTGTGCTGTCTGTCTGCACTGGTCTCAGAACAGTTATAGGAGAGCTATAGGATGCTCCCTTGCTCCCTATTTAGTGCATGACTTAACCTCCAGTGTGCTGTCTGTCTGCACTGGTCTCAGAACAGTTATAGGAGAGCTATAGGATGCTCCCTTGCTCCCTATTTAGTGCATGACTTAACCTCCAGTGTGCTGTCTGTCTGCACTGGTCTCAGAACAGTTATAGGAGAGCTATAGGATGCTCCCTTGTTCCCTATTTAGTGCATGACTTAACCTCCAGTGTGCTGTCTGTCTGCACTGGTCTCAGAACAGTTATAGAGAGCTATAGGATGCTCCCTTGTTCCCTATTTAGTGCATGACTTAACCTCCAGTGTGCTGTCTGTCTGCACTGGTCTCAGAACAGTTATAGGAGAGTTATAGGATGCTCCCTTGCTCCCTATTTAGTGCATGACTTAACCTCCAGTGTGCTGTCTGTCTGCACTGGTCTCAGAACAGTTATAGGAGAGCTATAGGATGCTCCCTTGTTCCCTATTTAGTGCATGACTTAACCTCCAGTGTGCTGTC
>NC_068281.1:977673-1005173 GCF_025860055.1 Xyrauchen texanus
ATCATGGTTAAAACGTTCTCATGCAACAATCATTGTAACATACGGCCTTTGGTGGCTTATTAATTGATTATAATACAACGACGTGAAATGCCAAACGTGCAGCTCTAAATGTGAGAAAGGAAACTTTTTCACTTCCTCTTGAAGCTCGTCCTTGACTGTTTACACCCTGACAGCAGAACGCTCGCTAAATGATTAAATGCAAATGGAAGCAGGGCGTCAAACAAAAACAAACAGCCGAGAGGACAAACGGCAAAGACAGACAAAATGTGATGCAAGTTTGATGTCAAAGAAGGAAAGATTTGAAAATGATGTGGAGGGCCATTAGCGGCTATGAATGAAGTTTAGCATCCCTCTGATGCATTTAATCATATATTCACTATGCCAATAAGAATCTGCAAAAAATGACATTTGGAAAGGTCAGTTGTATGAGAAAACAGCTGAGCAGACAGTTCGAGAAACACACACACACACACACAATCACACTCATTATTATTCCGAAAAATCACATTAGATTATTGTGGGCAATCCCTGACGGATGCGTGCTGACAAATCCTGAGAGTGTGTGTGTGTGTGTGTGTGCTTTGTGTTCAAATATTTAAAGATTACTCAATTTGGTAATGAAATTAAAATGTGTAAATATAAAAATATTACTAGTTTTACATCCTTCCTTGACTAATGAAGTAAATTTTGCTTATTATTGTTGCATATGATTGTAAGTTATTAAATGCAATTCTTCCTTGTGTTCATTTAGCCAAACCAGTGTGGAATAACATGCCTTGGTAATTTTAACTAGATTTTGTGAAGATATGCATCATATCGTATCGTGAAGATATGCATCATATCGTATCGTGAGGATATGCATCATATTGTATCGTGAGAATATGCATCATATCGTATCGTGAGGATATGCATCATATCAGTAGCGTGAGGATATATATCATATCGTAAAATGAGGATATGCATCATATCGTAAAGTGAGGATATGCATCATATCGTAACATGAGGATATGCATCATATCGTAACATGAGGATATGCATCATATCGTAACATGAGGATATGCATCATATCGTAACATGAGGATATGCATCATATCGTAACGTGAGGATATGCATCATATCGTAACGTGAGGATATGCATCATATCATAACATGAGGATATGCATCATATCATAACATGAGGATATGCATCATATCATAACATGAGGATATGCATCATATCGTATCGTGAGGATATGCATCATATCGTATCGTGAGGATATGCATCATATCGTATCGTGAGGATATGCATCATATCGTATCGTGAGGATATGCATCATATCGTAACATGAGGATATGCATCATATCGTATCGTGACGATATGCATCGTATAGTATCGTGAGGATATGCAGCATCGTATTGTTAGGATATGCATCATATCGTATCGTGAAGATATGCATCATATTGTAACATGAGGATATGCATCATCGTATCGTGAGGATATGCATCATATCGTAACGTGAGGATATGCATCATATCGTAACTTGAGGATATGCATCATATCGTATCGTGAGGATATGCATCAAATCGTAACGTGAGGATATGCATCATATCGTATCGTGAGGATATGCATCAAATCGTAACGTGAGGATATGCATCATATCGTATCGTGAGGATATGCATCAAATCGTAACATGAGGATATGCATCATATCGTAACGTGAGGATATGCATCATATCGTAACTTGAGGATATGCATCATATCGTATCGTGAGGATATGCATCATCGTATCGTGAGGATATGCATCATATCGTAACTTGAGGATATGCATCATATCGTAGCGTGAGGATATGCATCATATCGTAACTTGAGGATATGCATCATATCGTAGCGTGAGGATATGCATCATCGTAACATGAGGATATGCATCATATCGTATCGTGAGGATATGCATCATATCGTATCGTGAGAATATGCATCATATCGTATCGTGAGGATATGCATCAAATCGTATCGTGAGGATATGCATCAAATCGTAACATGAGGATATGCATCATATCGTAACTTGAGGATATGCATCATATCGTATTGTGAGGATATGCATCAAATCGTATCGTGAGGATATGCATCATATCGTATCGTGAGGATATGCATCATATCGTAAAGTGAGGATATGCATCATATCGTAACATGAGGATATGCATCATATCATAACATGAGGATATGCATCATATCGTAACATGAGGATATGCATCATATCGTAACATGAGGATATGCATCATATCGTAACATGAGGATATGCATCATATCGTATCGTGAGGATATGCATCATATCGTATCGTGAGAATATGCATCATATCGTATCGTGAGGATATGCATCAAATCGTATCGTGAGGATATGCATCAAATCGTAACATGAGGATATGCATCATATCGTAACTTGAGGATATGCATCATATCGTATCGTGAGGATATGCATCAAATCGTATCGTGAGGATATGCATCATATCGTATCGTGAGGATATGCATCATATCGTAAAGTGAGGATATGCATCATATCGTAACATGAGGATATGCATCATATCATAACATGAGGATATGCATCATATCGTAACATGAGGATATGCATCATATCGTAACATGAGGATATGCATCATATCGTAACATGAGGATATGCATCATATGGTATCGTGAGGATATGCATCATATCGTATCGTGAGGATATGCATCATATCGTATCGTGAGGATATGCATCATATCGTAACATGAGGATATGCATCATATCGTATCGTGACGATATGCATCATATAGTAACATGAGGATATGCATCATATCGTAACGTGAGGATATGCATCATATCGTAACATGAGGATATGCATCATATCGTAACATGAGGATATGCATCATATGGTATCGTGAGGATATGCATCATATCGTAACGTGAGGATATGCATCATATCGTATCGTGACGATATGCATCATATAGTAACATGAGGATATGCATCATATCGTAACATGAGGATATGCATCATATCGTAACATGAGGATATGCATCATATCGTAACATGAGGATATGCATCATATCGTATCGTGAGGATATGCATCATATCGTATCGTGAGGATATGCATCATATCGTAACGTGAGGATATGCATCATATCGTATCGTGAGGATATGCATCAAATCGTAACATGAGGATATGCATCATATCGTAACGTGAGGATATGCATCATATCGTAACTTGAGGATATGCATCATATCGTATCGTGAGGATATGCATCATCGTATCGTGAGGATATGCATCATATCGTAACTTGAGGATATGCATCATATCGTAACGTGAGGATATGCATCATATCGTAACTTGAGGATATGCATCATATCGTAACGTGAGGATATGCATCATCGTAACATGAGGATATGCATCATATCGTATCGTGAGGATATGCATCATATCGTATCGTGAGAATATGCATCATATCGTATCGTGAGGATATGCATCAAATCGTATCGTGAGGATATGCATCAAATCGTAACATGAGGATATGCATCATATCGTAACTTGAGGATATGCATTATATCGTATTGTGAGGATATGCATCAAATCGTATCGTGAGGATATGCATCATATCGTATCGTGAGGATATGCATCATATCGTAAAGTGAGGATATGCATCATATCGTAACATGAGGATATGTATCATATCATAACATGAGGATATGCATCATATCGTAACATGAGGATATGCATCATATCGTAACATGAGGATAAGCATCATATCGTAACATGAGGATATGCATCATATGGTATCGTGAGGATATGCATCATATCGTATCGTGAGGATATGCATCATATCGTATCGTGAGGATATGCATCATATCAGTAGCGTGAGGATATGCATCATATCGTATCGTGGACGATATGCATCATATAGTATCGTGAGGATATGCATCATCGTATCGTGAGGATATGCATCATATCGTATCGTGAGGATATGCATCAAATCGTAACATGAGGATATGCATCAAATCGTAACAAGAGGATATGCATCATATCAGTATCGTGAGGGTATGCATCAAATCGTAACGTGAGGATATGCATCATATCGTAACGTGAGGATATGCATCATATCGTAACTTGAGGATATGCATCATATCGTATCGTGAGGATATGCATCAAATCAGTAGCGTGAGGATATGCATCATATCGTATCGTGAGGATATGCATCATATCGTATCGTGAGGATATGCATCAAATCGTAACATGAGAATATGCATCATATCGAACTTGAGGATATGCATCATACCGTATCGTGAGGATATGCATCATCGTATCGTGAGGATATGCATCATATCGTATCGTGAGGATATGCATCAAATCGTAACATGAGGATATGCATCATCGTATCGTGACGATATGCATCATATTGTAACATTAGGATATGCATCATATCATAACATGAGGATATGCATCATATCGTATCGTGAGGATATGCATCATATCGTATCGTGAGGATATGCATCAAATCGTAACATGAGGATATGCATCATATTGTAACATGAGGATATGCATCACATTGTAACATGAGGATATGCATCATATCGTATCGTGAGGATATGCATCAAATAGTAACATGAGGCTATGCATCATATCGTAACATGAGGATATGCATCATATTGTAACATGAGGATATGCATCATATCGTATCGTGAGGATATGCATCAAATCGTAACATGAGGCTATGCATCATATCGTAACATGAGGATATGCATCATATTGTAACATGAGGATATGCATCATATCGTATCGTGAGGATATGCATCAAATCGTAACATGAGGCTATGCATCATATCGTAACATGAGGATATGCATCATATTGTAACATGAGGATATGCATCATATCATAACATGAGGATATGCATCATATCATAACATGAGGATATGCATCATATTGTAACATGAGGATATGCATCATATCATATCGTGAGGATATGCATCATATCAGTAACATGAGGATATGCATCATATCGTATCGTGAGGATATGCATCATATCATATCGTGAGGATATGCATCAAATCGTAACATGAGGATATGCATCAAATCGTAACATGAGGATATGCATCAAATCGTAACATGAGTATATGCATCAAATCGTAACATGAGGATATGCATCATATTGTAACATGAGGATATGCATCATATCGTATCGTGAGGATATGCATCATATCATATCGTGAGGATATGCATCAAATCGTAACATGAGGATATGCATCAAATCGTAACATGAGGATATGCATCATATTGTATCGTGAGGATATGCATCAAATCGTAACATGAGGATATGCATCATATTGTATCGTGAGGATATGCATCAAATCGTAACATGAGGATATGCATCATATTGTATCGTGAGGATATGCATCGTATTGTAACATGAGGATATGCATCATATCGTATCGTGAGGATATGCATCAAATCGTAACATGAGGCTATGCATCATATTGTAACATGAGGATATGCATCATATCATAACATGAGGATATGCATCATATTGTAACATGAGGATATGCATCATATCGTATCGTGAGGATATGCATCATATCGTAACATGAGGATATGCATCATATCGTATCGTGAGGATATGCATCATATCATATCGTGAGGATATGCATCAAATCGTAACATGAGGATATGCATCAAATCGTAACATGAGGATATGCATCAAATCGTAACATGAGGATATGCATCAAATCGTAACATGAGGATATGCATCATATCGTATCGTGAGGATATGCATCATATCATATCGTGAGGATATGCATCAAATCGTAACATGAGGATATGCATCAAATCGTAACATGAGGATATGCATCATATTGTATCGTGAGTATATGCATCATATCGTAACATGAGGATATGCATCATATCGTAACATGAGGATATGCATCATATGGTATCGTGAGGATATGCATCATATCGTATCGTGAGGATATGCATCATATCGTATCGTGAGGATATGCATCATATCAGTAGCGTGAGGATATGCATCATATCGTATCGTGACGATATGCATCATATAGTAACATGAGGATATGCATCATATCGTAACGTGAGGATATGCATCATATCGTAACATGAGGATATGCATCATATCGTAACATGAGGATATGCATCATATGGTATCGTGAGGATATGCATCATATCGTAACGTGAGGATATGCATCATATCGTATCGTGACGATATGCATCATATAGTAACATGAGGATATGCATCATATCGTAACATGAGGATATGCATCATATCGTAACATGAGGATATGCATCATATCGTAACATGAGGATATGCATCATATGGTATCGTGAGGATATGCATCATATCGTATCGTGAGGATATGCATCATATCAGTATCGTGAGGATATGCATCATATCGTAGCGTGAGGATATGCATCATATCGTATCGTGAGGATATGCATCAAATCGTAACATGAGGATATGCATCATATCAGTAGCGTGAGGATATGCATCATATCGTAACTTGAGGATATGCATCATATCGTATCGTGAGGATATGCATCATCGTATCGTGAGGATATGCATCATATCGTAACTTGAGGATATGCATCATATCGTAACGTGAGGATATGCATCATATCGTAACTTGAGGATATGCATCATATCGTAACGTGAGGATATGCATCATCGTAACATGAGGATATGCATCATATCGTATCGTGAGGATATGCATCATATCGTATCGTGAGAATATGCATCATATCGTATCGTGAGGATATGCATCAAATCGTATCGTGAGGATATGCATCAAATCGTAACATGAGGATATGCATCATATCGTAACTTGAGGATATGCATCATATCGTATTGTGAGGATATGCATCAAATCGTATCGTGAGGATATGCATCATATCGTATCGTGAGGATATGCATCATATCGTAAAGTGAGGATATGCATCATATCGTAACATGAGGATATGCATCATATCATAACATGAGGATATGCATCATATCGTAACATGAGGATATGCATCATATCGTAACATGAGGATAAGCATCATATCGTAACATGAGGATATGCATCATATGGTATCGTGAGGATATGCATCATATCGTATCGTGAGGATATGCATCATATCGTATCGTGAGGATATGCATCATATCGTAACGTGAGGATATGCATCATATCGTATCGTGACGATATGCATCATATAGTATCGTGAGGATATGCATCATCGTATCGTGAGGATATGTATCATATCGTATCGTGAGGATGTGCATCAAATCGTAACTTGAGGATATGCATCAAATCGTAACAAGAGGATATGCATCATATCGTATCGTGAGGGTATGCATCAAATCGTAACGTGAGGATATGCATCATATCGTAACGTGAGGATATGCATCATATCGTAACTTGAGGATATGCATCATATCGTATCGTGAGGATATGCATCAAATCGTAACGTGAGGATATGCATCATATCGTATCGTGAGGATATGCATCATATCGTATCGTGAGGATATGCATCAAATCGTAACATGAGAATATGCATCATATCGGAACTTGAGGATATGCATCATACCGTATCGTGAGGATATGCATCATCGTATCGTGAGGATATGCATCATATCGTATCGTGAGGATATGCATCAAATCGTAACATGAGGATATGCATCATCGTATCGTGACGATATGCATCATATTGTAACATTAGGATATGCATCATATCATAACATGAGGATATGCATCATATCGTATCGTGAGGATATGCATCATATTGTATCGTGAGGATATGCATCAAATCGTAACATGAGGATATGCATCATATTGTAACATGAGGATATGCATCATATTGTAACATGAGGATATGCATCATATCGTATCGTGAGGATATGCATCAAATCGTAACATGAGGCTATGCATCATATCGTAACATGAGGATATGCATCATATTGTAACATGAGGATATGCATCATATCGTATCGTGAGGATATGCATCAAATCGTAACATGAGGCTATGCATCATATCGTAACATGAGGATATGCATCATATTGTAACATGAGGATATGCATCATATCGTATCGTGAGGATATGCATCAAATCGTAACATGAGGATATGCATCATATCGTATCGTGAGGATATGCATCAAATCGTAACATGAGGATATGCATCATATCGTAACATGAGGATATGCATCATATTGTAACATGAGGATATGCATCATATCATAACATGAGGATATGCATCATATCATAACATGAGGATATGCATCATATTGTAACATGAGGATATGCATCATATCATATCGTGAGGATATGCATCATATCGTAACATGAGGATATGCATCATATCGTATCGTGAGGATATGCATCATATCATATCGTGAGGATATGCATCAAATCGTAACATGAGGATATGCATCAAATCGTAACATGAGGATATGCATCAAATCGTAACATGAGTATATGCATCAAATCGTAACATGAGGATATGCATCATATTGTAACATGAGGATATGCATCATATCGTATCGTGAGGATATGCATCATATCATATCGTGAGGATATGCATCAAATCGTAACATGAGGATATGCATCAAATCGTAACATGAGGATATGCATCATATTGTATCGTGAGGATATGCATCAAATCGTAACATGAGGATATGCATCATATTGTATCGTGAGGATATGCATCAAATCGTAACATGAGGATATGCATCATATTGTATCGTGAGGATATGCATCGTATTGTAACATGAGGATATGCATCATATCGTATCGTGAGGATATGCATCAAATCGTAACATGAGGCTATGCATCATATTGTAACATGAGGATATGCATCATATCATAACATGAGGATATGCATCATATTGTAACATGAGGATATGCATCATATCAGTATCGTGAGGATATGCATCATATCGTAACATGAGGATATGCATCATATCGTATCGTGAGGATATGCATCATATCATATCGTGAGGATATGCATCAAATCGTAACATGAGGATATGCATCAAATTGTAACATGAGGATATGCATCAAATCGTAACATGAGGATATGCATCAAATCGTAACATGAGGATATGCATCATATCGTATCGTGAGGATATGCATCATATCATATCGTGAGGATATGCATCAAATCGTAACATGAGGATATGCATCAAATCGTAACATGAGGATATGCATCATATTGTATCGTGAGTATATGCATCAAATCGTAACATGAGGATATGCATCATATCGTAACATGAGGATATGCATCATATGGTATCGTGAGGATATGCATCATATCGTATCGTGAGGATATGCATCATATCGTATCGTGAGGATATGCATCATATCGTAACGTGAGGATATGCATCATATCGTATCGTGACGATATGCATCATATAGTAACATGAGGATATGCATCATATCGTAACGTGAGGATATGCATCATATCGTAACATGAGGATATGCATCATATCGTAACATGAGGATATGCATCATATGGTATCGTGAGGATATGCATCATATCGTAACGTGAGGATATGCATCATATCGTATCGTGACGATATGCATCATATAGTAACATGAGGATATGCATCATATCGTAACATGAGGATATGCATCATATCGTAACATGAGGATATGCATCATATCGTAACATGAGGATATGCATCATATGGTATCGTGAGGATATGCATCATATCGTATCGTGAGGATATGCATCATATCGTATCGTGAGGATATGCATCATATCGTAACGTGAGGATATGCATCATATCGTATCGTGAGGATATGCATCAAATCGTAACATGAGGATATGCATCATATCGTAACGTGAGGATATGCATCATATCGTAACTTGAGGATATGCATCATATCGTATCGTGAGGATATGCATCATCGTATCGTGAGGATATGCATCATATCGTAACTTGAGGATATGCATCATATCGTAACGTGAGGATATGCATCATATCGTAACTTGAGGATATGCATCATATCGTAGTAACATGAGGATATGCATCATATCGTATCGTGAGGATATGCATCATATCGTATCGTGAGAATATGCATCATATCGTATCGTGAGGATATGCATCAAATCGTATCGTGAGGATATGCATCAAATCGTAACATGAGGATATGCATCATATCGTAACTTGAGGATATGCATCATATCGTATTGTGAGGATATGCATCAAATCGTATCGTGAGGATATGCATCATATCGTATCGTGAGGATATGCATCATATCAGTAAAGTGAGGATATGCATCATATCGTAACATGAGGATATGCATCATATCATAACATGAGGATATGCATCATATCGTAACATGAGGATATGCATCATATCGTAACATGAGGATAAGCATCATATCGTAACATGAGGATATGCATCATATGGTATCGTGAGGATATGCATCATATCGTATCGTGAGGATATGCATCATATCGTATCGTGAGGATATGCATCATATCAGTAGCGTGAGGATATGCATCATATCGTATCGTGACGATATGCATCATATAGTATCGTGAGGATATGCATCATCGTATCGTGAGGATATGCATCATATCGTATCGTGAGGATGTGCATCAAATCGTAACTTGAGGATATGCATCAAATCGTAACAAGAGGATATGCATCATATCGTATCGTGAGGGTATGCATCAAATCGTAACGTGAGGATATGCATCATATCGTAACGTGAGGATATGCATCATATCGTAACTTGAGGATATGCATCATATCGTATCGTGAGGATATGCATCAAATCAGTAGCGTGAGGATATGCATCATATCGTATCGTGAGGATATGCATCATATCGTATCGTGAGGATATGCATCAAATCGTAACATGAGAATATGCATCATATCGTAACTTGAGGATATGCATCATACCGTATCGTGAGGATATGCATCATCGTGATCGTGAGGATATGCATCATATCGTATCGTGAGGATATGCATCAAATCGTAACATGAGGATATGCATCATCATGTATCGTGACGATATGCATCATATTGTAACATTAGGATATGCATCATATCATAACATGAGGATATGCATCATATCGTATCGTGAGGATATGCATCATATTGTATCGTGAGGATATGCATCAAATCGTAACATGAGGATATGCATCATATTGTAACATGAGGATATGCATCATATTGTAACATGAGGATATGCATCATATCGTATCGTGAGGATATGCATCAAATCGTAACATGAGGCTATGCATCATATCGTAACATGAGGATATGCATCATATTGTAACATGAGGATATGCATCATATCGTATCGTGAGGATATGCATCAAATCGTAACATGAGGCTATGCATCATATCGTAACATGAGGATATGCATCATATTGTAACATGAGGATATGCATCATATCGTATCGTGAGGATATGCATCAAATCGTAACATGAGGCTATGCATCATATCGTAACATGAGGATATGCATCATATTGTAACATGAGGATATGCATCATATCGTATCGTGAGGATATGCATCAAATCGTAACATGAGGCTATGCATCATATCGTAACATGAGGATATGCATCATATTGTAACATGAGGATATGCATCATATCATAACATGAGGATATGCATCATATCATAACATGAGGATATGCATCATATTGTAACATGAGGATATGCATCATATCATATCGTGAGGATATGCATCATATCGTAACATGAGGATATGCATCATATCGTATCGTGAGGATATGCATCATATCATATCGTGAGGATATGCATCAAATCGTAACATGAGGATATGCATCAAATCGTAACATGAGGATATGCATCAAATCGTAACATGAGTATATGCATCAAATCGTAACATGAGGATATGCATCATATTGTAACATGAGGATATGCATCATATCGTAACATGAGGATATGCATCATATTGTAACATGAGGATATGCATCATATCGTATCGTGAGGATATGCATCATATCATATCGTGAGGATATGCATCAAATCGTAACATGAGGATATGCATCAAATCGTAACATGAGGATATGCATCATATTGTATCGTGAGGATATGCATCAAATCGTAACATGAGGATATGCATCATATTGTATCGTGAGGATATGCATCAAATCGTAACATGAGGATATGCATCATATTGTATCGTGAGGATATGCATCGTATTGTAACATGAGGATATGCATCATATCGTATCGTGAGGATATGCATCAAATCGTAACATGAGGCTATGCGTCATATTGTAACATGAGGATATGCATCATATCATAACATGAGGATATGCATCATATTGTAACATGAGGATATGCATCATATCGTATCGTGAGGATATGCATCATATCGTAACATGAGGATATGCATCATATCGTATCGTGAGGATATGCATCATATCATATCGTGAGGATATGCATCAAATCGTAACATGAGGATATGCATCAAATCGTAACATGAGGATATGCATCAAATCGTAACATGAGGATATGCATCAAATCGTAACATGAGGATATGCATCATATCGTATCGTGAGGATATGCATCATATCGTAACGTGAGGATATGCATCATATCGTAACATGAGGATATGCATCATATCGTATCGTGAGGATATGCATCATATCATATCGTGAGGATATGCATCAAATCGTAACATGAGGATATGCATCATATTGTATCGTGAGGATATGCATCATATCGTAACGTGAGGATATGCATCATATCGTAACATGAGGATATGCATCATATCGTATCGTGAGGATATGCATCATATCATATCGTGAGGATATGCATCAAATCGTAACATGAGGATATGCATCAAATCGTAACATGAGGATATGCATCAAATCGTAACATGAGGATATGCATCGTATTGTAACATGAGGATATGCATCATATCGTATCGTGAAATGCATATATATACACATACAGGGCCGTAGCAAGGTATTCTTGGTCCCCTGACTGTATATTGGTCAGGCCCCCATTCCTATTAAAAAAATAATTTCGAATTTATTGTGGGGCCCCTACAATCGTTACCACCTTTCAGCCCACTAGCTATGGCCCTGTACACACACACACACACATTTTAAGGATAGATACAAATATGTATCTATGTACATGCATATCTAATAGAGATGATAATTCCTTTGACAAAAACTCCCTTTTATCTGTTTTAAAAACTAATTCAATTCAAAGTTATTAATAAAATAGCAATATATAGGGTCTTCTTAATATTTACATTTACATTTATGCAGGCAGCTTATCAAAGACTTACAGTATATTAAGGACAATCTCCGAACAATCTGGAGTTAAGTGCCTTGCTCAAGGACACAGTGGTGGCTGTGGGTTAGAACCAATGACCTTCTGATTAACCTGACCTTGATTAACAGCCTGTGCTTTAACCGCCACCACCACTCTAATATATAATATCACGAAGCTTAATAATCACAAAGACCCTTAGAGATGTTAGCGGGATTATATGGATTTATGAGTGTGTGTTTATGAATGCTACGCTCACGTTCAGCCGTTCAACCCGCGTGGCGTCTAAAGAGACGGAGAAAGGCAGAGTGAAGAGTTATTCAGCTAAGATTGATATGAGAGCAACATGAGCCACATTTATGCCTTTCACAAAAGTTCAGCAAAAGATTAAAAAAACATGACATTGATTTTTGTGCTTTACAAAAGGAACGAAGCAGGAAGAGCGAATCAAGTGCAACTTTAAAAGCTATTGATCTGACAATCAGCTGAATACACACGGCGATTTCGGAGGGAATTTAAAGCGTGTGAAATGTGACCCGCGCGCTCGAGTGCGAGCACTTATTTCCACACGTTTCCTCTTTATTGACGTGAAAGTTACTTAAGAGTGAGGAGAGGAGGAGAAAAGAGAAAATGAACCCGGCAGAGGCCGTTCAGACGGTCTGACAATCAAAGGTTCGATATCAGTTAATCGCCGGCCACGTATTTGAATCGTTGCCATTTAAAGTTTCTAATGAACTTTTAAAAGGCTGTCTGAAGGTTTACACCGACCAGTTGATTCGTCAGTTGGCATTATTTGATGCTGTGTAAGGATGTAAAAGTATAAAAAGAAACATTAGAAACATTAATGACGCACATCACGGATGCGCTAAAGGAAACTGTGCGTCACTCTCTTGTTAATGTGCAATCAACTGCTGCAACTCTTAAAGAGACAGTAGCACAATGTAAACACGTTTAAACAATGACAGCCGATACTATTATAAATGCATTTTTTATGTTATATTAATTGATGAAATGTATTCCAATTATGTAGAATTTTTTTTTTTTTTTAAAAAGCTAAAATGTTATATTATACTGTACACACACACACACACACACACACACACACACACACACACACACACACACACACACACACACACACATATATATATATATTTATATAAGTAAAAACATCTTTCAGTGAGCTAGTCTAGGAATTTATATTTAGTGGTGCTTGCCAAAGGCATCACTGTTCTCTTGCATAATTATTATTATTATTATTTTTATTATTATTATTCCACACAAAGTTTGGTTGGTGGTGGTGGTGTAGTGGTCTAAGCACATAACTGGTAATCTGGTAATCAGAAGGGACTTTGCTAGGTGATGCTAGCATGTGTTAGCATGATGCTACCACGTTTTTAGCATGTTTTAGCACTTCGCTAGGTGATGCTTGGCATGTTTTAACACTTCGCTAGGTGATGCTAACTACATGCTAGTATCGCCTAGCAAAGTGATATAACATGCTAAATACATGCAAGCATTATGTTAACACATGTTAACATTGCCTAACCAAGTGCTAAAACATGCTAAAAACATGGTAGCATCATGCTAACACATGCTAGCATCGCCTAGCAAAGTGATACAACATGCTAAATACATGCTAGCATCATGCTAACACATGTTAGCATCAGCCTAGCGAGTGCTTAAAACATGCTAAAAGCGTGCTAGATTAATGCTAACACATGTTAGCATCGACCTAGCGAGTGCTAAAACATGCTAAAACGTGCTAGCATCATGTTAACACATGTTAACATCACCTAGCTAAGTGCTAAAACATGCTAAAACATGCTAGCATTGTCTAGCGGAGTGCTAGAACATGCTAAAAATGTGCTAGTACTATCCTAACACATGCTGGCATGGCCTAGCGAAGTGCTAAAACATGCTAAAAACGTGCTAGCATCATGCTAACACACACATAACACCTAAATATTACCATCATGAAAAACATATGCTATCAACATTCTAGTGCCATTATTTTAGTGCTTAGCAACAAGTTATAAAATGCTATTTGACGAGTTGAGCCACGGCAAGCACCACTCACATTTTCTTTCAGGAAATGTACCTATCTAGTTATAATTGCTATATTGATATTAAAGAACTTTATTCTGATGTGCATATTTATAATGTGTATTTTCTGTCAAACAGAACTTTGTCATTTATATGTTTCATCAATCGTGAAGCTCATATTGAACATTGAACCACATCGTCCCATCCCTAAAAGCGTTTGAATGGGTGTCGACTAGTCGCATGTATACTGACTGACTCACGCTGGACTTCTGATGTTGCGCTACGTGTGGCGAGTCATAATGTAATCTAAATACTCGACTACTTTTCTGTACTTGGTAACTAGTAAAAATCCACCTGCATGGACGAGCTTGAGAGAGGATTTGAAGCAGGATCCTCATGTGCGTTTGATGCTGTTTTTAAGAGCATCATCCAGAAAATAGGGATTAAAAATCGATCTATTTATGGAACTATCAGTGGTCAACACTGACGGGGTGAGTACTGGTGAGGGGTCCAAACACACGGGTTATCCGGGTGAATAACGCTCAAATGTAAGAGAGAGAGAGAGAGAGAGAGAGAAAAGAGAGAGAGCAAGAGAGAAGAGAGCGAGCGAGTGAGAGAGAAAGACAGAGATATTTTTCCCAGGTTTCGGCACCAATGTAACAGCGCACACACACAAACACACACAGGCACGCACACACACAGGCACGCACACACGCGCACACACACGCACAATCTGAAGGGCTGTACTGGTATTGGTGGGGCGGCGGGTAAATGATAGTTGCACCTCTCCCAACGATGTAATTGAATAATTTCAATGTGACATTTAGATGGAATTATTAGTGGGTTTTTATCATAACGGCTTGACATTTAAATAATGTTTTCTAAATGATCCACACATTATCGGCTCCTGTTAATTCTAATGACTGCTCATCTAACCTTTATCAAAATTACATGATTACACGAGAGGAGAGACTGAGAGAAAGACATGGTGAAGAAAATAATCAAGATGGTCTTAAACTGTGACACACACACACATACACACACACATACACACACACACACACACACACTCACACTCACACTCACACGCACACGCACACACACACACACACACACACACTCACACGCACACACACACACACACATACACACGCACTCACACACATTTCCTCTTTATTGACGTGAAAGTTACTTAAGAGTGAGGAGAGGAGGAGAAAAGAGAAAATGAACCCGGCAGAGGCCGTTCAGACGGTCTGACAATCAAAGGTTCAATATCAGTTAATCGCCGGCCACGTATTTGAATCGTCACACACAGACACACACACACACACACACACACACACACACACACACACACACACACACACACACTCACACACACATACACACACACACACACACACACACACACTCACACTCACACACACACACACACATGTTGTGTTTCCATGTTTTATGGGGACTTTCCATAGACATAATGGTTTTTATACTGTACAAACTTTATATTCTATCCCCTAAACCTAACCCTACCCCTAAACCCCACACACACACACTCACAATCACACACACACACTCACACGCACACACACTCACACTCACACACACACACACACACACTCACACAAACACACACACACTCACACAAACACGCACACGCGCGCGCACACACACACACACACACACACACACACACACACACACACACACACACACACACACACACACACACACACACACACACACTAACACACAGACTGCAATGGAGAGACGATGGGCAGGTGCATTACTGGGGTAAGAATCGATCCCTCGCTCTGTTGCCATGGTAAGGCTGTCACTCTAGTGATTGGGGTCACGAGGGCTCCGGGGACCGGGCGCACTTCCCTTCATGTTAAAGCATGACCCCGTGACCTTCTAATCTTCAAGAGCTAAGCCGTACATCAGTCTAACAAATCAGCTTGAGCCTGACGCAGAGTGAAGCGCCTAACGACACACGACGGGTTACAAACCCCAAACTCTCACAGCCAATCTCATTACAGCGGCTCTTATTGACTGCACAAAATTACATTAACTCAAGATACATGTGAAGTTTGAGTCATTGAAGTTTAAAAAGACTCTCATCAACATGGGCTGAGGGAACAGTTCAGCGCAAAGTCACAACCCCACTATGTCACTTCAACGTCTTATTCACCAACTAAACAAAAAACTAGTTGGTTTGACTGTACGATTATAAAACATGAATCATCTTCTGGTTATTGTTGTTTGATTAATATTAGCGACACAGTCACAGCGGTAGGTTGATTAGACTGCAATCAAAGTCTGATATATGAATATATATCCAGTGTTTTTCCTTCTGTTTACTTTCACTTCACACATAAATTACTGTGTGTACATTAATACATTTTTACAAGATTTTGAAGTGTATTTCACCATTTAGGTGCGTATCCGCATTAACGCAACTCCGTGAAGTGCTATCATCAGATCACACATGCACATTAAACTGTCTAGCTACCTGCTAAAACATGCTAGCAATGCCTAACATCATGCAAGAAAATATTAGCAATGCCTAGCTACACACTAGCAACATGATGACTACATATTAGCAACGCTTAGCTACATAATAAACCATGTTAGCAATGCCTAGCAACATGTTAGAGAATATTAGCAATGCCTGGGTACACACTAGCAACACCTGACTACATGCTAGCAACACAAACATAATGCTAAAACATGTTAACAATGGCTAGATACATGCTACCAACGCCAAGCTACCTGTTAAAACATGTTAACAATGCCTAGATACATGCTAGCAACGCCTAGCTACATGCTAAACATGCTAGCAATGCCTAGATACATGCTAGCAATCCTAGCTACATGTTAAAACATGTCAGCAATGCCAAGCTACATACTAACAATGCTAGCATGTTAGCATTGTCTAACAATATGTTAGCAATGTCTAGCTACATGTTAAAACATGTTAAAAATGACTAGATACATGTTAAAACATGTTAACAACGTCTAGCCACATGTTAAAACATGTTAACAATGTTAGCTACATGTTAAAACATGTTAAAAATGACTAGATACATGTTAAAACATGTTAACAACGTCTAGCCACATGCTAAAATATGTTAGCAATGCTAGCTACATGTTAACGATGCTTAGCTACATGTTAAAATATGTTAACAGTACCTAGCTACATGTTAAAACATGTTAGCAATACCTAGCTACATGCTAACAATGCCTATCTACATGCTATACCATGGTAGCAATGTCTAGCAATATGCTAGCAATGCCTAGCTACATGTTAAAACATGTTAGCAATGACTAGATGCATGTTAAAACATGTTAACAACGCCTAGCTACATTCTAAAAATGCCTAGCTACATGCTAAAACATGTTAGCAATGCCTAGCTACATGCTTGCAATGTCTATCTACATTATAAAACATGCTTAGCAATGCCTATATACATGCTAGCAATGTCTAGATACATGTTAAGACATGTCAACAATGCCAAGCTACATGATAACAATGCCTAGCTATATTTTAAAACATGTTAGCAACATCTATCCACATGCTAAAACATGTTAGCAATGCTAGCTACATGTTAACAATGCCTAGCTACATGTTAAAACATGGTAACAATACCTAGCTACATGTTAAAACATGTTAGCAATACCTAGCTACATGTTAACAATGACTAGATGAATGTTAAAACATGTTAAAAATGCCTAGCTACATTCTAACAATGCCTAGCTACATGTTAACACATGTTAACAATACCTAGCTACATGCTAAAACATGTTATCAATACCTAGCTACATGCTAACAATGCCTAGCTACATGCTATACCATGCTAGCAATGTCTAGCAATATGCTAGCACTGCCTAGCTACATGTTAAAACATGTTAACAATACCTTACTCCATGTTAACAATGCCTAGCTACATGCTATACCATGATAACAATGTCTAGCAATATGCTAGCAATGCCTAGCTACATGCTAAAACATGTTAGCAATGCCTAGCTACATGCTAAAACATGTTAGCAATGCCTTGCTACATGCCAAAACATGCTAGCAATGCCTAGCTACATGCTAAAACATACTAACATCGTCTACCAACATGATAGCAAACAACACGCAGGAGCCTAAATGAGGACATTTTAAAAAATATCTTTAAGATTCTCATTATTTGTGTAGTTTCACTGATATCTTTTCCTTTTGGCCTGTTAATAAGTGTTAGAAATAAAGTCTTCTAAGCGATAGCAGTGCCTTTTCTTTCAAATCAAATCAATACAAAGCATCCAACGTTGGGGAGCGAAATAAAGAATAGAAAAGCTCGCTCTTCTAAAGTCTTGCATTCAAAGATATAGTGCTTGAAACTAAAAGGGAGGTTTACAGTGTTATCCAATGAGAACACGCATTACATCATACAGATATCACAGATAACGATTCCATATGGTGAAGGCTCCTATATTCCTTGAGAGCCTTCGGACCTCTGGCATACACACTATTACAATCTACACACAACACAATGTATACACAGAGGAAGAAGCTCCATGCTAACATGAAACAGATGTTTGATAATGTATTTGGAATGGAATGTCCCAACACAGCATTTTCTATCTTGGACAGAGGTGAGATATAAACCTATATCTGACAATAAGATCAACCAATATTTTGCAATCCATGCAATGATCATCCCTTATTTTAATAATCAATGATCATAGGGGCCTGGGTATCTCAGCGAGTATTGACGCTAACTATCACACCTGGAGTCATGAGTTTGAATCCAGGGCATGCTGAGTGACTCCAGTCAGGTCTCCTTAGCAACCAAATTGGCCCGGTTGCTAGGGAGGGTAGAGTCACATGGGGTAACCTCCTCGTGGTCACTATAATGTGGTTCTCGCACTCGGTGGGACACGTGGGGAGTTGTGCGTGGATGCATACTAGCCACATCTTTCTCCCCCTAATTGAAACATGTTCTCTCGGCATGGCACAGATGACACCACATACATTGTGATAATCAGATATAGAGGTCATATTTCAAGCAAACTTTTACTTTATTTGTTTAATTTCTCCTGCAACTTTAAAGGCAAACTTAAAAATAAAAAAAAATAAAAGGATATTCACATTCAGGAATTTATCTTCATTAGAAGCCACGCTTATCTGCTTCCACTCAACTGTCATTAAATATGACAAATGATATACATGCATAGAAACAGAAGATGGTGATTCACACCGATGAGCTCCTGAAAGAACAAAAAAGTACCATAAAGTATCATAAAAGCAGTCCATAGCACTTACATTTAAAGGTGAAGTGGGTAGTCTCTCAAACAGATTTCCAGAACACTCCCCTAATCTGCCATTGGCCAAACACAATGTTTCTTTATATTTATATTTGAATATCAATTGTAGCTCATGATGCATCACATGAGGTTTGATGACATCAAATGCGATTGGTTTGCATGCTTTAAAACACGTCATGAGATATCAAGTTTATCACAAGCCCTTTCGACAATCATCTACAGGATATGAATTATAGATATCTGCAATTCAGTCTTCACTAGTTAAAATGCTAATTCTTGAGATCAGCAGTGGAATTATTACTAGTGAAACCGTAAATTCTTTATCAGAAATTATATCTTAACTCGCATTACATTCTTCTTACTTTTTTGGGATTTTCTCGGCAATTTGTAACGCCCAATTCCCAATGCGCTGTAAGTCCTCGTGGTGGCGTAGTGACTCGCCTCAATCCGGGTGGTGGAGGACGAATCTCAGCTGCCTCCACGTCTGAGACCGTCAATCCATGCATCTTATCATGTGACTTGTTGAGCTCGTTACCGTGGAGACGTAGCGCGTGTGTCAGGTCTCCTTAGCAACCAAATTGGCCAGGTTGCTAGAGAGGGTAGAGTCACATGGGGTAACCTCCTCGTGGTTGCTATAATGTGGTTCTCGCTTTCGGTGAGGTGTGTGCTGAGTGACTCCAACCAGGTCTCCTTAGCAACCAAATTGACCCGGTTGCTAGGTAGGGTTGAGTCGCATGGGGTAACCTTCTTGTGGTTGCTATAATGTGGTTCTCGCTCTCGGTGGGGCGTGTGGTGAGTGACTCCAGTCAGGTCTCCTTAGCAACCAAATTGTCCCGGTTGCTAGGGAGGGTAGAGTCACATGGGGTAACCTCCTCGTGGTCGCTATAATGTGGTTCTTGCTCTCGGTGGTGCGTGTGGTGAGTTGTGTGTGGATGCCACGGAGAATAGCGTGAAGCCTCCACATGCGCTACGTCTCCATGGTAACACGCTCATCAAGTCACGTCATAAGATGCGCGGATTGACGGTCTCAGACGCGGCGGCAACTGAGATTCGTCCTCCGTCACCCGGATTGAACCGAGTCACTACACCACCACGAGGACTTGGAGCGCATTGGGAATTGGGCATTACAGATTTGGGAGAAAAACAAATGTACGCCAAAATATTGATTAACCAACCCAGAACTAGCAATGCAAACCACCGCAGAGAGGAATAGCATAATTGATCTAGCTAATGACATTCCTAATGCTGGTTAATAAAAATATGATTTTGATTCTGATCAGAAAATACATTATAAAGGCATAAAACCCCCAAAGTGATTTGAATGAGTCGATTCGCAATGGTTTGAATCATCTAATAATAGAAAGTCATACAGGTCTGGAACAGCATGAGGGCAGAATTTGCATTTTTATGCATGCTAGGCAAGACTTGTATGTCCTCATATATGTACGCATCAGACAAATGGTTTGTAATGAGCTAGTGTGCCGTCCAGGCGTTAGAGTCATTGTGTTTGGGTCACGACAGAGGACAGAACATTTCTATCAGACCACCAAACAGCAGCGAGACTTCATACAAACAGGTTGCCGAGCTTTTCTTAAACCTCTCCAACATTCAATCAGCAAAGCTTTGCACTTAGAGAGACGTCTCTGTGTGCGGCCCACAAAACAATAACGTACACAGTAAGCTCAAGGGTACCAGCCTTTTCTGCCTACATTTGTGTTTCTTTGTCAGTGGACTTCCATTAAGCTCAGCGGCAAGAGATAACAAAGAACCAAGAGACTAAGACAGAAATAACTAGCTTGAGTGAACAAACACTCATTTAAACAATCTACTGCGAGCTGGAAACACATTTGTTATGCACGCAAAGTACGACTGATTGAATTGTCATTAAGGAGCCCTCAACAGAGGACCGTATCAGGCATTAGGCTAATGGGACTCATGCTAAACGAGCTAATAAGTAGCATGTTAGCTCTGATGGAAAGAGTTTTAAAGGTCTATTTTTATGTGCATTCGTTTCAGTTCTACGGCTATATAGTCTAAGTCTTTTTAGCCCTGGTGGACTGGTGCGTTCATGCCTCACGCTCTATCTCTCGGGCGTGCGTGCCTCGGCGGACTCTGACTTAGTCGCGCCTCCGTCAACCGGGCTTCAGACTGCTGGTCCACCGGCTGGTTCTCGGGGTCGAACCTCGGTGTGCTGCCGGACGCCCGGCTGGCCACCACCGAGGTCGACCAAAACTTGTATCGAGGGCTGACTTTCAATGGATCGCAGCGAGTGAGCTGCTTTGCCACGCACGACACCCCGATCCAGAATCGGGTCGTCTACAAGTCATTTAGCTCCAGGTTCCCCACAATCGTGCGGTGTGTGATGGGTGAGGGGCGGCACTCATCCAGCCAAGCCCTAGCCCCGTCTCGAACGGCTCTCCTCGCCAGGCCCAGTAGGACGCCAGTAGGATTCCCGTGGCGCTGCGGTATCATTATGTTTAGGGGGGATTCTGACTTAGAGGTGTTCAGTTATAATCCCACAGATGGTGGGATGCAGTGACACAGATGGGAAGGACGTAGCCTACATCTATCGCTAACTAATACAGGTAGCCTAATCCACTAAAATAACTCCAAGCTCCAAGCATAACCGACAGAACTGCTGTATGAATTTTCCACACTATCTTTTTAATCTTGTACATTTTGTGTGCTTTATTATCATGCAGTAACTGGCAGAAGCACAATGACTGTATGATTGATGTGTGCAGTCATGAAATCACACAGCCTGCTTTCAAAATCTGAATCTGTCAAATGTTGGACAGACAGCATTTGTAATAATTATCCTTATATATATATATATATATATATATATATATATATATATATATATATATATATATATATTTAATCGGCAGATGAGTTTTCAGCTAATGCAGCCCCTAGCCATTCCTGTCTTCCTTTTTATTTCAAAATCACAAGCTACAAGGAAGCAATGTCCTCATCTGGCTTATGTCTTATGATGATAAAGAGCGTGAAAATGCATGCAATTACTCCAGAATTCGGCAGGTTTTGTCATGTACAATTGCACCTGTACGCTTTTTGATAAACTGACTTGTAACGTGTGCAGGGGTGCACCCGCCCTAAATAACGCACTAGTCAGAATGTGTCACTTGCATTTTGAATTGGGCGATTCCTTAACAACATGCTACACGTAACACAATAAAAAACAAGAAACGTCTAAAAAGTAGCTAATACTTCAGTATATTTGACCAGTATATTAAACCTTTGACCAGCTCTGACCAGTAGGTGGCTGAATGTGAAAGTGGAGATTTGAAGTAAAAAAATGTACTTAAATATTGATCTTTTTCTCACCTACACCTATCATATCACATCAGAAGACATGGATTAAACCACGGGAGTCGTATGGATTTCTTTTAAGCTGACTTTATGTGCTTTTTGGAGCTTCTGAGTTCTGGTCACCATTCACTTGCATTGTATTCTTCTAAAAATCTTAATTTGTGATCTGCAGAAAAAAGTAAGCCTTGAACATCTGGGATGGCAAGAGGGTGAATAGAACTATCCCTTTAAGCTGGTCTCCAAGCCCAGCCAGCAGACAATTGCCCCAAATCCCCCTAAAACCACAAGACTAGACCAACATGAAAAGTGAAAACCAGGATGGTGGCCTACTAAGACCAGCAAAACTCTTTAGACTGGTTTAAGGTGTATTTTTTTGTTTTTGTTCTTGTAGGACACAAAACAACAGCAAGAACAGCACTTTCACACTGATGTGCAGTACAAACACACACACACACACACACACACACACACACACACACACACACACACACACACACACACACACACACACACACACACACACACACACAGATATCACTGTGAAGAGATGTTGCTCCAGCATTCCTCCAGATCTACACCAAAATCATGAAGAGCTAACAAAACGTATCGAAACATCAAAAGCAACAACATGTATGTTGGATCCAATACCAACTAAGCTCTTAAAAGAGGTATCTCCTGTCATTTCAGAACCTCTTCTTAATATAATTAACTCCTCGCTATGCTTAGGACAAATCCCAAGAAACTTTAAATTGGCAGTTAGCAGGCAGTAAGCCTGTCAGTTAGCTTGATCCTGGTGAATTGGCTAATTACAGACTGATTTCAAATCAACCGTTTATGCTAAAAATACTAGAAAAGGTAGTGTCCTCACAAATATGTTCATTTCTACAGAGAAATAGTATATATGAAGAATTTCAGTCAGGATTTAGGCCTCATCACAGTACAGAGACTGCACTTATCAGAGTTACACATGACTCTTATCATCTGATTGCGGCTGCATTTCTCTTCTACTGCTTTTAGATCTTAGTGCTGCATTCGACACGATAGATCACAACATTCTCTTGAATAGGCTGGAGAATTATGTTGGCATCTGTGGAGTTGCATTAGCATGGATTAGGTCCTATTTAGCAGACTGCTACCACTTTGTCTGTGTAAACGAGGAATTGTCAAATCAAACAAAAGTAAAGTATGGAGTGCCACAGGGATCAATTTTAGGGCCTCTGCTTTTCTCCTTGTATATGCTTCCCCTGGGGGATATTATCAGGAATCGTGAAATAAGTTTCCACTGTTATGTCAACGATACCCAACTTTATATTTCTATATACAAATAAAAATGACTTGACTTGAATAAACATTAGGATTTACACATATTAAATATCAAAGAGAACATCCATCAATCCATCACATTTACATCTCCTGTCCCGAAGTAATTTAGAGTTTTAAAAATAGTTACTACACTACAAGCTATTAACAATAGGTCCTAACTATACTGAAGTATTATCTTTACTAAAATATAAATATGTATAATTATTAGTATTTATCACTATTTTTATAGATACATCAGTGTAAATAAATGAATCACCAGCATTTTCCTAAATATTCAGCAACAAATTAGATGATTTGAAATAATGTGCAGGATATTCTGTGTGAAATCCGTCCTTTAATGCGGTTTATGTACAAGATTCACTAAAATGTATTAGACTTTCCAAAGATTTGTACGAAAGAGATATTTAGGACAGCACGTTTGATCAGTCTTCTCGAATAGTGTGCACATAAACAAGTCCATATATGGGTGAAACTGTCAGGAAAATTTTAAGTAAAACTTAAGTACAATAATGAAGAATTGGTATTTCATTACTTTACACAACTGGGCAAATATAACTAAAGATATTCAATCCTCACCTGAGCATTTTGTTCGGGCCCTCAGGGGAGGTCCCGGGGCCCCAGTGCCCCCCTCCAGGGGTCGGGTCAACAGCACACTGATCTCATACTCGGTGTCCGGGTCCAGATGGCCGATTTTATGTGAGGTTTTATCGACGGGCTGTAGGTCATACATGGTGCCGGAGACCGTACGGTACTCCACCTCACGGTTGATGATCGGACCGTCTCCGTTGATGGAGTTTGCATTCAGCTGGATCCAAAGATACGTGGCCCCCACCGCCATCAGCTGAGGCGGAGCGATCGGAACGGGCGGTTCTGTGAGAAAAGAGAGAAAATTAAGTTTGAATAAAAAACTGAATTGCAGATTGATAGACAATCTTGATCGGTGCTTCTCAAATGGTTTCGCCAAATCTACCAAGGATGCTGTAGAGCAGAGGAGTGCGGGGCGGGCTAGAATGACGCACGCCCAGTCCCCAATCAGCCTGATGGGGTGCACGAGGGATAAAGGCGGCCGGTGACGACAATTCGAGAGAGAGAGAATGACGGGCAGCTGCCCTGTATGTTTTTGTCTTTTTATTTAATTAAATGTTATTTATATTGTTAATCCGGTTCTCGCCTCCTCCTTTCCTTTTAGCCCCCTTACACTGATACCGAAACCCGGGACCCGAAGTTGGAAGTACTCCCCATGGAGCCCTCCAGCCAGTTGGCCAAAGTCCTCCAGTCCCTTGCCAGCCTACATCAAACTCACCAACAAACCCTGCTTGAGCTGCACCAAGAACAAGACCGGAGTTTCTTTGAGATTCTGCGAGCTCAAGCAGGGGACCGGCATGCGATCCGGAGCCTCCTTAGCCAGGAGAGAGCCCCGGCCGTGACCTCGGACAGCCGCAGCCCCCTGCCCCCATTCACACACATTAAAGATGGGAGCAGAAGATGACCCAGAGGCCTCGATCTTTTTGAGCAAACCGCGGAGATCTGGGACTGGCCACGTGGACAGTGGGCTGCCAGACTCCTTCCGTTGCTGTCCGGGGAAGCTCGCCAACTGCCGGAGGCTAACCTTCTGGCTCATGAGGATATAAAAAAGACACACACAAACACATACAGGGCAGCTGCCCATAATTCTCTCTCTCTCAAACTGTCATTACCGGCCGCCCTCCGAACTCGCCGGTTCTCAGATACGCCGTAGCTTGGTCCTCAGCCACTCCTCCAACCTCCAACAGACAACAGCCACCCCTCCCTGGACGGATCGGAGGCAGTCTTCCGGCCCCTGGCGGACGGAATGCCCCGCCACATTCTCGGGAAACAGCAGGGGTCTCCGCCGCCCTAGGCAGCGGTTCTCCCGCTCAAGAAGGTCGGCCAGGAGCCCCTCCCCACTCGCAGTCGGCGGTCTCATACCCTGCCACATTTCAGTGGCTGGTAGGGGTCTCCTCCACCCCTGGCAGCGGCCCTGACCACTCCAGGTGGTTGGTTAGGAGCCCCTTCTCCCTTCGCGGTCGGCGGCCGTCTGTTCGCTCTCAGGCTGGCCGGGCTCCTCCGTCCTCTGGCGGATGGCCGCGGCTGCTCCGTTGGGGTGGATGGTAGTGGTGAGAACTCTACTACGGCGCATCCCTCCTCTTTCCCGGATTCTGGCACCAGTGTAAAGAGATTAATGGAAAGGAGGCGGCAAGAACTGGCTTGACA
>NC_068281.1:1015173-1022673 GCF_025860055.1 Xyrauchen texanus
ACACCGTCACTCACACACTACACACAACCCTCACTGAGATAACACACACCGTCACTCACACACTATACACAACCCTCACTGAGATAACACACACCGTCACTCACACACTACACACAACCCTCACTGAGATAACACACACCGTCACTCACACACTATACACAACCCTCACTGAGATAACACACACCGTCACTCACACACTATACACAACCCTCACTGAGATAACACACACCGTCACTCACACACTATACACAACCCTCACTGAGATAACACACACCGTCACTCACACACTACACACAACCCTCACTGAGATAACACACACTGTCACTCACACACTATACACAACCCTCACTGAGATAACACACACCGTCACTCACACACTACACACAACCCTCACTGAGATAACACACACCGTCACTCACACACTACACACAACCCTCACTGAGATAACACACACTGTCACTCACACACTACACACAACCCTCACTGAGATAACACACACCGTCACTCACACACTACACACAACCCTCACTGAGATAACACACACCGTCACTCACACACTACACACAACCCTCACTGAGATAACACACACCGTCACTCACACACTACACACAACCCTCACTGAGATAACACACACCGTCACTCACACACTATACACAACCCTCACTGAGATAACACACACCGTCACTCAAACACTACACACAACCCTCACTGAGATAACACACACCGTCACTCAAACACTACACACAACCCTCACTGAGATAACACACACCGTCACTCACACGCTACACACAACCCTCAATGAGATAACACACACTGTCACTCACACACTATACACAACCCTCACTGAGATAACACACACCGTCACTCACACGCTATACACAACCCTCACTGAGATAACACACACTGTCACTCACACACTATACACAACCCTCACTGAGATAACACACACCGTCACTCACACACTACACACAACCCTCACTGAGATAACACACACTCACACACTATACACAACCCTCACTGAGATAACACACACCGTCACTCACACACTATACACAACCCTCACTGAGATAACACACACCGTCACTCACACACTACACACAACCCTCACTGAGATAACACACACCGTCACTCACACACTATACACAACCCTCACTGAGATAACACACACCGTCACTCACACACTATACACAACCCTCACTGAGATAACACACACCGTCACTCACACACTATACACAACCCTCACTGAGATAACACACACTGTCACTCACACACTACACACAACCCTCACTGAGATAACGCACACTGTCACTCACACACTATACACAACCCTCACTGAGATAACACACACTGTCACTCAAACACTACACACAACCCTCACTGAGATAACACACACCGTCACTCACACACTATACACAACCCTCACTGAGATAACACACACCGTCACTCACACACTACACACAACCCTCACTGAGATAACACACACTGTCACTCAAACACTACACACAACCCTCACTGAGATAACACACACTGTCACTCACACACTACACACAACCCTCACTGAGATAACACACACCGTCACTCACACACTACACACAACCCTCACTGAGATAACACACACCGTCACTCACACACTACACACAACCCTCACTGAGATAACACACACCATCACTCACACACTACACACAACCCTCACTGAGATAACACACACCGTCACTCACACACTATACACAACCCTCACTGAGATAACACACACCGTCACTCACACACTACACACAACCCTCACTGAGATAACACACACCGTCACTCACACACTATACACAACCCTCACTGAGATAACACACACCGTCACTCACACACTATACACAACCCTCACTGAGATAACACACACCGTCACTCAAACACTACACACAACCCTCACTGAGATAACACACACTCACACACTATACACAACCCTCACTGAGATAACACACACCATCACTCACACACTACACACAACCCTCTCTGAGATAACACACACCGTCACTCACACACTACACACAACCCTCACTGAGATAACACACACCATCACTCACACACTATACACAACCCTCACTGAGATAACACACACCGTCACTCAAACACTACACACAACCCTCACTGAGATAACACACACCGTCACTCAAACACTACACACAACCCTCACTGAGATAACACACACCGTCACTCACACACTATACACAACCCTCACTGAGATAACACACACCGTCACTCAAACACTACACACAACCCTCACTGAGATAACACACACTCACACACTATACACAACCCTCACTGAGATAACACACACCGTCACTCACACACTATACACAACCCTCACTGAGATAACACACACCGTCACTCAGACACTACACACAACCCTCACTGAGATAACACACACTGTCACTCACACACTATACACAACCCTCACTGAGATAACACACACTGTCACTCACACACTACACACAACCCTCACTGAGATAACACACACTGTCACTCACACACTACACACAACCCTCACTGAGATAACACACACCGTCACTCACACAATACACGCAACCCTCACTGAGATAACACACACCGTCACTCAAACACTACACACAACCCTCACTGAGATAACACACACTCACACACTATACACAACCCTCACTGAGATAACACACACCGTCACTCACACACTATACACAACCCTCACTGAGATAACACACACCGTCACTCAGACACTACGCACAACCCTCACTGAGATAACACACACCATCACTCACACACTACGCACAACCCTCACTGAGATAACACACACCGTCACTCACACACTATACACAACCCTCACTGAGATACACACACTGTCACTCACACACTATACACAACCCTCACTGAGATAACACACACCGTCACTCACACACTACGCACAACCCTCACTGAGATAACACACGCCGTCACTCACACACTACGCACAACCCTCACTGAGATAACACACACTGTCACTCACACACTATACACAACCCTCACTGAGATAACACACACCGTCACTCACACACTATACACAACCCTCACTGAGATAACACACACCGTCACTCAAACACTACACACAACCCTCACTGAGATAACACACACCGTCACTCAAACACTACACACAACCCTCACTGAGATAACACACACCGTCACTCACACACTATACACAACCCTCACTGAGATAACACACACTCACACACTATACACAACCCTCACTGAGATAACACACACCGTCACTCACACACTATACACAACCCTCACTGAGATAACACACACCGTCACTCAAACACTACACACAACCCTCACTGAGATAACACACACTGTCACTCACACACTACACACAACCCTCACTGAGATAACACACACTCACTCAGACACTATACACAACACACTGTCACTCACACACTACACACAACCCTCACTGAGATAACACACACTCACTCAAACACTACACACAACCCTCACTGAGACAACACACACCGTCACTCACACACTATACACAACCCTCACTGAGATAACACACACCGTCACTCACACACTACACACAACCCTCACTGAGATAACACACACCGTCACTCACACACTATACACAACCCTCACTGAGATAACACACACCGTCACTCACACACTATACACAACCCTCACTGAGATAACACACACCGTCACTCACACACTACACACAACCCTCACTGAGACAACACACACCGTCACTCACACACTATACACAACCCTCACTGAGATAACACACACCGTCACTCACACACTATACACAACCCTCACTGAGATAACACACACTCACTCAGACACTATACACAACCCTCACTGAGATAACACACACCGTCACTCACACACTACACACAACCCTCACTGAGATAACACACACCGTCACTCACACACTATACACAACCCTCACTGAGATAACACACACCGTCACTCACACACTATACACAACCCTCACTGAGATAACACACACTGTCACTCACACACTACACACAACCCTCACTGAGATAACACACACCGTCACTCACACACTACACACAACCCTCACTGAGATAACACACACCGTCACTCACACACTATACACAACCCTCACTGAGATAACACACACCGTCACTCACACACTATACACAACCCTCACTGAGATAACACACACTGTCACTCACACACTACACACAACCCTCACTGAGATAACACACACCGTCACTCACACACTACACACAACCCTCACTGAGATAACACACACCGTCACTCACACACTATACACAACCCTCACTGAGATAACACACACCGTCACTCAAACACTACACACAACCCTCACTGAGATAACACACACTGTCACTCACACACTACACACAACCCTCACTGAGATAACACACACCGTCACTCACACACTACACACAACCCTCACTGAGATAACACACACTCACTCACACACTATACACAACCCTCACTGAGATAACACACACTCACTCACACACTATACACAACCCTCACTGAGATAACACACACCGTCACTCACACACTATACACAACCCTCACTGAGATAACACACACTCACACACTATACACAACCCTCACTGAGATAACACACACTGTCACTCAAACACTACACACAACCCTCACTGAGATAACACACACCGTCACTCACACACTATACACAACCCTCACTGAGATAACACACACTCACACACTATACACAACCCTCACTGAGATAACACACACTGTCACTCACACACTACACACAACCCTCACTGAGATAACACACACGTCACTACACACTATACACAACCCTCACTGAGATAACACACACTGTCACTCAAACACTACACACAACCCTCACTGAGATAACACACACTCACACACTATACACAACCCTCACTGAGATAACACACACTGTCACTCAAACACTACACACAACCCTCACTGAGATAACACACACCGTCACTCACACACTATACACAACCCTCACTGAGATAACACACACTGTCACTCACACACTACACACAACCCTCACTGAGATAACACACACCGTCACTCACACACTATACACAACCCTCACTGAGATAACACACACTGTCACTCACACACTATACACAACCCTCACTGAGATAACACACACCGTCACTCACACACTATACACAACCCTCACTGAGATAACACACACCGTCACTCACACACTATACACAACCCTCACTGAGATAACACACACTGTCACTCACACACTACACACAACCCTCACTGAGATAACACACACCGTCACTCACACACTACACACAACCCTCACTGAGATAACACACACTGTCACTCACACACTACACACAACCCTCACTGAGATAACACACACCGTCACTCACACACTATACACAACCCTCACTGAGATAACACACACCGTCACTCACACACTATACACAACCCTCACTGAGATAACACACACTGTCACTCACACACTATACACAACCCTCACTGAGATAACACACACTGTCACTCAAACACTACACACAACCCTCACTGAGATAACACACACCGTCACTCAAACACTACACACAACCCTCACTGAGATAACACACACTGTCACTCACACACTACACACAACCCTCACTGAGATAACACACACCGTCACTCACCACTCACACACTATACACAACCCTCACTGAGATAACACACACCGTCACTCACACACTATACACAACCCTCACTGAGATAACACACACCGTCACTCACACACTATACACAACCCTCACTGAGATAACACACACTGTCACTCAAACACTACACACAACCCTCACTGAGATAACACACACTGTCACTCAAACACTATACACAACCCTCACTGAGATAACACACACTGTCACTCACACACTACACACAACCCTCTCTGAGATAACACACACCGTCACTCACACACTACACACAACCCTCACTGAGATAACACACACCGTCACTCACACACTACACACAACCCTCACTGAGATAACACACACCGTCACTCACACACTACACACAACCCTCACTGAGATAACACACACCGTCACTCACACACTATACACAACCCTCACTGAGATAACACACACCGTCACTCAAACACTACACACAACCCTCACTGAGATAACACACACCGTCACTCACACACTACACACAACCCTCACTGAGATAACACACACCTTCACTCACACACTACACACAACCCTCACTGAGATAACACACACCGTCACTCACACACTATACACAACCCTCACTGAGATAACACACACCGTCACTCAGACACTACACACAACCCTCACTGAGATAACACACACTCACACACTATACACAACCCTCACTGAGATAACACACACCGTCACTCAAACACTATACACAACCCTCACTGAGATAACACACACTGTCACTCACACACTATACACAACCCTCACTGAGATAACACACACCGTCACTCACACACTACACACAACCCTCACTGAGATAACACACACCGTCACTCACACACTACACACAACCCTCACTGAGATAACACACACTGTCACTCACACACTATACACAACCCTCACTGAGATAACACACACCGTCACTCAAACACTATACACAACCCTACACTATACACAACCCTCACTGAGATAACACACACTGTCACTCACACACTATACACAACCCTCACTGAGATAACACACACCGTCACTCACACACTACACACAACCCTCACTGAGATAACACACACCGTCACTCACACACTACACACAACCCTCACTGAGATAACACACACCGTCACTCACACACTATACACAACCCTCACTGAGATAACACACACTGTCACTCACACACTACACACAACCCTCACTGAGATAACACACACCGTCACTCACACACTACACACAACCCTCACTGAGATAACACACACCGTCACTCACACACTACACACAACCCTCACTGAGATAACACACACCGTCACTCACACACTACACACAACCCTCACTGAGATAACACACACCGTCACTCACACACTATACACAACCCTCACTGAGATAACACACACCGTCACTCACACACTACACACAACCCTCACTGAGATAACACACACCGTCACTCACACACTGTACACAACCCTCACTGAGATAACACACACCGTCACTCACACACTATACACAACCCTCACTGAGATAACACACACCGTCACTCACACACTACACACAACCCTCACTGAGATAACACACACCGTCACTCACACACTATACACAACCCTCACTGAGATAACACACACCGTCACTCACACACTGTACACAACCCTCACTGAGATAACACACACCGTCACTCACACACTACACACAACCCTCACTGAGATAACACACACCGTCACTCACACACTACACACAACCCTCACTGAGATAACACACACCGTCACTCACACACTACACACAACCCTCACTGAGATAACACACACCGTCACTCACACACTATACACAACCCTCACTGAGATAACAC